>NW_019476686.1:0-1266 GCF_002814215.2 Seriola lalandi dorsalis | reverse complement strand
CATATTCACACACACACACACACACACACACACACACACACACACACACACACACCAATAATTGAAATTTGCTCAGGGCCTACAAATACACAATAGCTAGAGCATACATACCTCTTGGTGGCTGCAGGCTGCTGTTCCTGGTGAACTGCTTCAGTTTGACTTGACAGGCTTCCTAACCTGGTCTCAGGTTTCTCAGTACCCACTTCTTCCAATGTCGTTCCACCAGTATTCCAGGATGCATGGGATTTTTGCACCTCCATTGCAGTCTTTGTCTTCTCTTTGCCAACCTGAAAAGACAAGGGATAATATTTAATTAGTTGCCTTGTCACATTCATACTAACTGAAACAAGTTGGGGCCAGCCTTTTAAGATGCAATTTGGCGCAGGTTCTTGTACACTTTGTCATACATAATTTAGTGTCACCCCTCCCTTCTGAGACCAAACACCTTAGTGTGGTTACTCTATTTGATACGATATTTTCAGTTAACTGTAAGGATGCACAATTCTCTGCACTGCAATGCTCACTGTGGTATTCTCAATAACTGAACAAAGAAAAATCTAATCAATGTTTAGCCTGATATGAATGGTACGATGCAAAAACTAAATGACAGCGTTCTAATAGAGATCTTACCAAAACTACAACTAGAATCTAAAGAAAATATAATTCTTTATTAGGTTCTTTATTAATCCCACATCACTTCAACACTCTCTCTATTACTTTCTTAAAGTGTCATCTGTACCAGCTTGAGCTGTTTGTTCTTTACATTGTCATCTCAGTGACATTAGAAGTTGTTCTCTGTGTGAATTAACATGTGAAATTTTGGAGAAAAGATATAGTACAAAATTAATATTTGCTTCTCTGCTTTCTGTCCACAGAGACCCCCAAGAACTCAAAAGGCTGGCCAAAAAGTAGATCTACTCATCCCATGGAGAGTCTCCTCAATTTGAAGAAATACCGACATGTAAAAAGACTAGCTTAAGCACAGCATGCATTAAAAGAAAAAAAAATCCAGGAAGTATCATCACAACTGCACTTCTTTTAAGCACAAAGAAGGCTGTTATTTATACAATCTCAACACTATGTCACTTTGAAAGTTTATACAACAGAATTTAGCATAAAGATACATGCAAATCCATGCATAATGAAAGATAAGTCACGACTAAAGAACACAGAAGACTGAATGTTAAGTATTTTTACAATCAAGAATGCCAAACAATCTTTTAACTGTAAGTCAGTACCAGGCTTCTTGAGTGCAGAGCAAATGAT
>NW_019476685.1:0-1266 GCF_002814215.2 Seriola lalandi dorsalis | reverse complement strand
GGCGACATTCACAGCTAATCCTGGTAAACCTGTGAACCATCTCCATGTTTGTGCCCACACACGTAAACCCAGAGCACTCAGTGGAGAACAAAAAAACACAAAGATAGGATTGTGTGAATATTAATCCAAAAAATTGTTTATTTGACAGCTTTGAAACTAAAAGTAGCAAATAATCTTTACTGGAATTTTATCAGACAGAAATTCTCATTAAACTTTCCATACACTTAATAATATGCACGTTAGGCCACTGACAGGATCCAAAATGCTCAATTTTTCTGCACAACTGTAACCGACACGTCTGAGCTGAAACTGCGAACTGTGAATCCACCGTGAGACCAGTTGATAATGGAATCACGTCAGCGGTTGGACATGCAGACATCCTACTGATAAACTGCCTGGACTTTTGAAACAGATCATTAAATTAACAGATTCATAAATGAGGGCAAAGAGTTAAAAAACCCCATATTGTGATTATAAATACACTGACACACAGACATACACACACGTTCACTCACACACTCATAGATATATATGCATTACGCACTTTGTGAACAAACAGAATGTTACAACAGTCCATGAACGACCTGGATTATATGACGTTGTCTTTTCCAGGCAGACAGAAGCGACACACACACACACACACACACACACACACACACACACACACACACATCTCCACTATGATGCAGCCACTTGGGTTAATGGTTCCTCCAGGTACTGCACCAGTGCTTCTGCCTATAAACACATCAAAGACAACATAATGTCAAGAAAGGATGTATGCAGAGTGAGGAGTGATGCTTGGAATAGTTTCAGCCATTATGCTTCTGTACTGTGACTCATACAGTACGAGCTGCACTATGACGCTTCCTCCAAAACTGATCTCTCACGTTTACTGCCGACACAACCGGTTTTTAATGATTTAAAGATGAACACTGCATCATACAGTGCAGTATGGACCTGCAGTGATTTGTTAATAATTGCTAAACTGATTGACAGAAAAGCAATCATGCACTATTCTGATAATAAATTCATTGTTTAAGTAGTTTTTTGGGGTAAAAAATGACAAATATTTGATCATTTCAGCTCCTCGGATGTGAGGATGTGCTGCTTTTCCTTTTCTGACACACATTAAATTGAATCTCTGAGTTTTAGACTGTTTCTTTTTGATAAAACAAAACACCTGATGATATCGTCTTGGCCTCTAGTAAACTGTGATGAGTATTTTTCACTGCTTTATGATGACTTATAGACTAAACAACCAAATAG
>NW_019476684.1:0-1266 GCF_002814215.2 Seriola lalandi dorsalis | reverse complement strand
GGAGTTATTTTGATTACCTTTTGGAGTGTTGTTGTTATCCCACTTACAGCAGTCAAATGCCAACAAACAGCATGATGTTATAATATCAATGTATTTACATTATATAACAAATTTCTGATCTTGCTTGCTTATGAAAGATCATGAAATATGTTTCCTAACTTCCCTCTGCTTGTGTTAGAACAGCTGATGGTAGTGAAGGGAACAACTGGTCCTTGCAGGCACCCACAGAGTTTTAAACACTTAAAACTGGGTTTGATTACAAATTTACAGTAAAGAGAAGTACTGATGAGCTGTCATGACCCCATAAACAGGAGAGACAAGAACAGAGAGTAGTGGAAGATAACATGTTACGCAATGTTAAAATTATTATTCCAGCAGTAATACTTTAAAGGTGACAAAGTAATTTGTCATCAGTTTTTGTACATCAAGGCCACACTTGTTATTTCTCTTTTAAAAATGACATCCACTACGGGTGTTGACAATCAAATTTATACACATGGCTACTAGAGATACAAACACTCATCCCCTGAAGAAGCAGGCCCCCCTCTTCGTTTGCAAATGTGTTGCTACATAAACAGCCAGATGCTACAAAAAAAATCAACTTCCTCTGCATTTGAACAGTTTGCTGAGAAATAACTTAAAGGGTAGGATATAGCAGGCTGCAGAGTTGCTAGTCCTTTTTTTTTTTTTTTTAAGCTATCAATATCAAAGATGTACATAGAATTGACAAGAGGACACGACACCTCATTCTGAACATTTGCTATGTGGGAGGAAGCTTTTGGTAGATTCATGTGAGAGATGTATGAATGTGGGGGATGTTGAGTGGCTCAGGCCAAAACGAGTTCTCACCAACACACAACATGACAGTTAGCATCAAAATACAGGAGTATAGGAGTATAGTGACCAGATATTGATAAAACCCTGAAGGGCACCTCTTACTCTTATTCTTTGTAGGTGTAGAACAGTACTGAAGAGTTGACAAGTGGAAGAAAGTTCTGTCTGGTCTAATGAATCCAAGTTTGAAGTTGATAATAGTAATTTCACTCTAAACAAAACAAGACAACATACTGTGGTGATACATTTGTACATAACACTTAGGGTGACATTTTAAGGGCCTGCCCCCGGCATACAGTGGGTCTGTTAATGCCTGTTGCTTGACACTTTGATGCCTCACTTCTGAAACACACAAGAATAGCTATTCACAGCCATCATGTGTTCCCAAGGAGGTTGTACTTCAAAGGAGACTTTCCACAAGATAATACTCCC
>NW_019476683.1:0-1267 GCF_002814215.2 Seriola lalandi dorsalis | reverse complement strand
TGTGTGTGTGTGTGTGTGTGTGTGTGTACTGCATGTTGGATGCTACATAACAAGCTACCCCAGTGTGTGTGACCTTTAGCGTCAGGGCCTAATGAGGGCAGATGAGACGGTTTCTTGTTCCGTGTCCTGCACGTGACCTGAATACACCCAGGATTACTGAAAATGTCAGGAGGTCCCGAAGGTCCTTCCTGTGGAAAGTCCAACAAAAGTCTTGTTGACAGTAAGTTTATATGCAATATGGTGAGAAGTGTGGGGCTGAGGCACGAAACAGGAAAACTTCTGCTTCTTGAGTGAAAAAATCTGCAGAGATGTCAAAACCAAATATAGAGCAGAGATTTCTTCACATTTCTAAGGCGCTCGGGGAAACAATAAAGTGTTGCTGGAGTTTCCCTCCCTTTCCCTCTAACATTAAACAGCTCGGTCTTTAAAGTTTCTGGGAGACATTAAATTGTCCATTGTTTCCTGTAAAATTAAATTGTCGATTTAAACACCATAAAATGAAAGATTTTTCATTTCAAATAATCAACTCAAACTAAACACATGCAGAGCATAAACAGAAGACGCTGATATTGTTGATGAGGATCCCTACAGTTTCTGATTAAACAACAATGACTGAAGATATTTACTGAATCACCTTTAATCTGGACATCAACTGAGGAAATTCTTGAACACACACGATGTTACACAACAACACCAAATGAGGTCGCAATCATCATGATGCAGAACCTGCACAGAATAATACTGATGGCTGTCACACGAATCGGATGATAAGAAGGCCGATAAGGCTCCGCAGCGTCTGAGGCCACGATGTTGGAAATCACAGTAAAAAAAAAGAATGAAACCTTCAGGGAGGCTGGTTCAGGGGGGATTTTTTCACACAGATTTGATTCATCATGAGGATTCAAGCGAATCAGAGAAGGGTTTACCTGTGGACTTCAACTTTGGTGAACTTTATTTATGTCATCCACTCATCTTGACCCTTTTGACCTCTGCTGAGGCCTTTAAAACTTTTCTTCTTCTTCTTCTTCTTTTTTTACACAGTTGTTGGTTGGGGCTTTGGCGTTTGGTGGTTTAGGTGATGATGGCACCAAATGAAAAGTCAGATGATAATCAAAGTTTTTACAATTAACTCTGAGTCTGTACGTCTATGTCAAATTTGTCCGTCCAATAGCTGTCGAGATATTTCACACAAAAAAGACACAAATGTCAACGTCATGGTGAAGAAACGAGTCGTGGGATTCATAGTAGGTTAGGTAGGTTGAAATGT
>NW_019476682.1:0-1267 GCF_002814215.2 Seriola lalandi dorsalis | reverse complement strand
TGCAAATGCATGATTAGCTTAGTTCTTGAGGTAAATGTTATATGGTAATTATTTACAATGCTTCTTTGCTTGCTTGCCAGATATTCAGGTATTTGCGATTGAGAAAAATATTGGGATGCTATGGAGTGTTATCTGTTTTTAAACGAGAAATAACAGCAAAAACAGAAAAAAGACAGCAAACCACTGCCAGCTGTAAACTAATTTACTTAAACTGAATGGTAAATTAATAGCAGTCACCCAAACCTCCAATTTGTCGCTCCACAATATCTGCTCAATACCAACAGGGTGAAATGAGGTGGAATGACCTACTTTAACCAGCACCTAGCATGGGTGGCCTCTCAGAAATGAGAGTAGAGCCACAGACTGTATTGGTAGAGAGAGTGACAGTAGCTTAATATAGCTGTCTAGTGTTTCATTGTGTGAGCCACATTGCACACTGAGGCCAGGTGTAGCTGCAAACTACCGCAACTCATCTATATCCTCATGAATCTGGCATTTTACTGATAATTAAACCCAGTCGTCCGAACATGTGAGGGTTAGCCATGACCCTGGGGAACGAGTGTATCTAATGACTCACTCTGTAAAGACTAAAACCAGTAATATTCTCTAGTCTAGACTTGTACATGACAGATTCACACATAGCCTGAGTCCAGTTAGTAAACAGTATTTTTTCTAAGCTGCAGCCTTTTTAGTTTGAAACATGGTCATTCCACAAGAGTTGCTTTAATCATTTGCCAGTGGCTTGGTATGCAGGCAGTGTTCCTGAGCTGGCTCCTGGTTTGTTTTTCTCCATTCATACAGTCTTACTTTAAAGCTACTAAGGCACATAGCTTATGTGCATTCAGTTGTGATTCAATAAAATGTCAGAGGGTGATTTAGGACAGCTGCTCAGAGGTAATATTACTCTTTACAGAGAACCAGGCACAAGGTGCTCTGCTAAATGACGTGGCGATATATGCTCATACAGTCTAACACAACAACTACATTACGCAGCACGTGCCGTGGGAGGATCCTGCCGATGGCACTTTAACGGGCACCCTGATTTGTGATACATTATATGCATGAGCACACCTCCCTGGCTGGAGAGAAAACAAAGGGACTCCCATAGACAACAAACAGCAGAAATCTGCCTGTTTATGCCAGAAAAAAAAACAAAGAAAAACACTGATCTGTGTCCCGCAAGGCACCTGATGCCCATTCAGACCTACATAAGACACAAGAGACATAGAGGGAGCGAGGGAAAATAAGTCTGGTTTTTGTTTTTTTT
>NW_019476681.1:0-1267 GCF_002814215.2 Seriola lalandi dorsalis | reverse complement strand
TGTGTGTGTGTGTGTGTGTGATCTCTGCTGACTCCCCTGACTCTGTCCTTTGGGTTTTGGGTTTAACAGTATTGTAAAAAGTGGTAAATATACATTATAATATAATGTTCTGATCAGTATCTGAATGATTTTTAAGAGTCCAAGAACTAGTCACCTTGTTGAGCTTCTATGTGCAGGGTAAACCGCTGCTTTCAGGCTCCTGTAAAACAAACATACGAGAGCTGTTAATTACCTCATGAAGCTGCGTGTGACATACGGAGTGATCATGTGACGACTGTGGCATGAAACACAGCACACGTCTGCTCCGAGTGTGTGACATTCTCAGTCAGTGAAAGTATCGTCATCGACATCGTGTCTGTGACCCAAGTGTGTGTGTGTGTGTGTGTTTGGGAGTTGGTCTGTTTGTGTGTTTGTGTGCCAGCCTCTGATCAGACACGAACAGTAACAATCACAGATTAACATTAATGCAGGGTTTTACTGTGAAATCTGACAAATCACACAGCGGGATTACGGGCTAAACCAACATTCGGTGGGGTGTGTTTCCAAGCTGGCTCATCTCCCTGACCCAGTGTTGATTGCAGTTATTAGTAACACCACAATCCCTCAGAGCCCTCTTACTATCAGTGCTCTCATTCTTATGTTTGAGGTCATTTACGTATGAGTGACGAATTAAAGGAAGGAATCTGAATAAATGAGCAGAGAATCCAAAGCAGGTGTTTCCCATGAGAACACCTGTGAAGTGAAGTAATAACAAAGTACACAGGAATAATAATAATAAGATGGTTACAGGATATGTGAGCTGTGATATAAAGCAGTTCCCTGTTCACCTGTTTAATGCAATTAAAAAGTAATTATTAGGTGTGTGGGCTGTGATATGTAGCATCACAGTCTATCACCATAATAAATACGATACAAAATACGTCCATCTCACTGTTAAAACATTAATTTAATTATGCATTTATTGTATTATTGAGGGACAATGATGGTGTAGAGAGTATATATATCTATATATCTATAGATATGTAGTTATACAGAATAAATATATACAATAAATTCCCTGCTTTGTTGATGAATTGTTTCAGTCAATTTCAAGTAAAAATGTTAAACACTTGCAGTTTGCAGCTTCTCAAATGTGAGTATTTGCTGTTTTTTTCTTCTTCTATGAGATGGGAAGATTAAATGAGTTTAGAACTGGTGGTTGAATAAAACAAACAACTTCATTATGTCATCTTTCAGGTCTGGAAAATAATACACATATATATATATA
>NW_019476680.1:0-1267 GCF_002814215.2 Seriola lalandi dorsalis | reverse complement strand
GCTCAGCCTTCTCTCGACCTCACAGACACACATTTAAATTATTATTTCTCTCTTTATACTTGCATTATTAGAGAAATTATCAATATTAATTTACCTCATCTAACTGTACACTCTTAACAATTTCCTTGTATATTTACAGCAACTTGCCAGCAGCATTTTACTGTATCTTGGTTTACAATAAATTACTGTAATGCAATTTGCAGCATATATTATAGTATTTTACTGTATTTTTACTGTAATTTTGATCTATTTCTACTGTATTTTAGTCCTCCTGCTCACTCCCCGTGTAGCAGAGCATTTTGAGCCATCCTCAGGGTTGATCCTCACCAGAAACCTGTTAGCAACATCATGCCAGTCAATAAATATGCTTATAGAGAAGACTCTATTGCACTCAACCCAATCTTCAAATTCCTCCTGTCCCGCAACTTTTAGCTTTAACTCTACTGTTGCACAATGCACATCTGATTTAATTATAATACAGAAGTAATGGGAGAAATCCACTTGCCTCTACACAAGCAGCAGTGTGCATGCATTACTTAAGTGAACCAAGATGCCTGCATGGGAACCTGGTGAAGATTACACCCCTCACTGTAACCGACTAAAACACCTTAAGACAAGTAGGACAAAACCTGTTAGCTATTAAAACACAAAAAAATTAAAATTCTAAAATGTAAAAACTCGTAATACTTACAGACTACTCATCCGCCTCACCAGCACCTTGTGGCAGGGACGCCCCCTCCCCTGTGCAAAGACAGACACTTATAGTGTAGAAGTATGAGAAAGCAAATTATATTTTATTCGATGATGCTGTTAGCCATAGAACAGTGTTAGTGTTAAAACAAAATACAACAAAACATACGTGATAACATTATCATTATTTGCCATTACAATCAGCCTGCCACAGAATTGGATCTCTCACTGCTGCACAAATTAAATAGTTTAAGTCAAAGGCTTTAGGGCTGAACGACTTGGGAAAATAATCCAGTTGTTTATTTTTTCTACCAATATTGTGATTGCAATTTAATATGCGATTATTTTTTTTAAGTTCCTTATCTTCTGTATTATTCAACAAACACAAGCAATAAATTATTCTATATTATGACTAACACAGTGTTAGATAGATTACACATAAAATGTTGAATATATGTTGTTGTTGATTAGATTAGATGATGCATGAACTGATATAAATAAAATATGACTACTTCAATCACAGTAGTATATCGACTGATTTGTTTAACTTACAGCCTTGTAAGCATGTAATAATTAC
>NW_019476679.1:0-1267 GCF_002814215.2 Seriola lalandi dorsalis | reverse complement strand
AAAAAAAAAAGAAGGCTATAACATGAAACTTAAGAAAAACTCAAATGTGAAAAAACTGTGACATGAATTCAGCTTGTAGCCTCAAACATCCAAAAACTAAAAATCTTTGACCTGGAGCTCTCTCTCCTTTCCCTCCCACCTCTCCTCCCTCCCTCCATGCAACAAGCCACACTGGAGCTACTACACTTCCTCCTCTTCCTTTCTACTCCTTCCAGTCATCCTCCCTCCCTCCGCTCTCCTTCTCTTCACTCCCTCCGTTGGAAAAAAAGTTCCTCCTGGTTTTTAGCCTTAAAAGGGCAGAAGCAAACTGGATCTTGGCAGCCCTCCCATTCCCTGGGCTCCGGTTACAGATGGGGGGGAGGAGGAGGGAGGACAGGAGAAGGGAAGGGAGGCAGAGGGGGTGGAGGGCCCAGAGAGAAAAGAGAAAGGCAGGGAAAAAGTGCTGTGTGGGACAAATTTTAAAGCTTGCACTGAAAACAGCACCCGCTAAGGATGGGCTGAGATATGTTCATCTGAGTGAGGAGGAGACCAGATAGGCTGAGAGAAAATGAAGTGTGAAGGGGGGAAAAAGGCAAGGACAGAAAAATGAAAAACATGAGAGGAACAGGGAGCGGCGAGTGGGGACAGGCTAAGACAGAGGCTGAGGAGGTGAGAGGAGGACACAGGCACCGCATGAAATGATGAATGAGGAGGTTTAATAAATACCATGCGGCTTTGATCAACCCCTCGTTTCCTGGAAACATCTGAGAACTACGATCAACCATAAGACCAGAGTCTGGGTTTCCAAGTAATTGATAGTTCTCGGGCTGGCAAAAATGATTCAGGTCTGGAAAAGTAGATCCCCTCCAGACGCGTTTCTGGCAAAGGAACTGGGGCCGCGTCTCTGTGTAGGTAAAAATCTTGTAACATAACAGTTTGCAAAGCACACAGCAAAACTCCAGTCAGTGCAGCTTTAACATTTCATTATTATTATTATTGAAGTTTATATGCAATTCATCTAAATATCTCACTTAACAACTGTAGATTTTTGTTTGATTTATGTCTGCTTGTTCAGTCTGAACATGAGGCATGGGGTGCCGCGGCACGTTTCCAACACTGATGTAATGCAATAGCCTGAATACCACTGTGCTGAATGTGAATGCGCACTCCGCTAATCCTCAGTATCCACTTGACCAGTCCCCTTTCGCCTGTGCAGACAGGAAGCCATGCTAATGATAATGAGCTGGCAGGAAGTGATCCATTTTGACCTAACAGGGTGGCTAAACTC
>NW_019476678.1:0-1267 GCF_002814215.2 Seriola lalandi dorsalis | reverse complement strand
AAAAAAAATATACTGTATATTTATGCAGCGTGCAGGCATTGTTTTTCATTCTCACTGATTTGATTACTAGACTGTGCTGCAAAGTTTTATTTTCAGTGTAAAAACACATCTTATTCCTATAGGAGTGAAATCATAACGGCGCATGGAGCCTTGTGTTTGTGACGGTGGATTATTTGTTAAAGTACTAGTTAATCACACACTAAGATTGAGATTATATAAACACACACACACACACGCTACTGAAGAGATAAATCTATTCAAAGGATACTTGAGGTAGATTTTCAAGGCAGGTAATAAATCATAAATCATGATGTTTGCAGGCCAGTGAACGTGTGCTCACTGTGGTCTCCTTGCACAAGGGCACAGACAGTTGCTGGAGAAAGGGAGCAGCTTTTACTCCCTGTGTCGTGAGTTTTGCAAACTGTCCCTGGATTGAAACCTGCAGCCGTTCTGCCTCTGTAACACCCAAAACACCCTCTGCCATATCACCCCCCTCCCTGCTGTGACTGCAGTGAAACCCTCAAGAAGCAAAGACAACCTAAATCCAACAACTGACAATTGTGAAAACAGCATGTTTTAAATGTTTCTAATTAGGAAACAAACATACACAGCAGCAGTCGTTTCAAAAATAGATATTCTTGCCAAGAAATAGAGTATGCTCTTAGTTATTAACTCATCGCTGGCAGAGATGTGTGGTCTTGTTCCTAATCCTCATGGGAAGCTGGTCTACACTGGTTTCCCTGATGTGTGTGCCATGTTGCCAGACGTGGCGGTAGCTGGCTAACGCGGCTGTGTGTGCGATTAACTAGCGTTAGCCGTCATTAGCCTCTGCGCACCAACGCAGCAGCAGACTGCAATTAACCCGCTAATCCGGCTAATCCGGCTAATCCACTAATGGAGCTAATCTGATAGACTGGAGAGAGGCTTTTCAATAGGCTTTCTCTGGGAACACACACACATGTACATGCATGCGTGCACACAGCAGCACTGATTCTCTCTTCCTCTGTCTTTCTAGCTTTAAAACACATTTACACACACACTGTTACAAACACACTTCCACAGTCAGTCTGGGTTAAATCCAGTGTGTCCACCACCAGTGAATTAGAGGGGCAGATCCATCTCCCAGACATCTCGCCCACAGCCATTAGTCAGCCCGGGGCCTCTGTCACACACTGACCACAGAGAACAAGTGAGAGAGGAGGAGGGGAACGGACGGATAACGAGAGGGAGGCTGGCGGAGAGAGAGAGAGAGAAAGAGAGAGAGAGA
>NW_019476677.1:0-1267 GCF_002814215.2 Seriola lalandi dorsalis | reverse complement strand
GAATCCAGTATGTCAAGGATAGGTCCTCCAAAAGATAGCTGTACAAATGTGTGTGTGTGTGTGTGTGTGTGTGTGCATCTATTTTGTCGTCTGATGTGCATTTCTGACAAAGTTCACCGGCGCTGCCATCACCAGGATCAGACTCTACCTTTAAATGTACTGTTTATATTTTTAATCAGCATGTTAACTTTAATGTAACCCTTTCTCAGATAAAGAGACTGACTGAAATATTTCCTAAATCCAATAAAAAGCTGACAGAGCTGCTGAGGTTACCCTAAACTCTGACGTAGTAGCATCTAGGCCCAGCTTCCACACCGAGGTGACAGTAACCAACAGGGTAGACGGACCTGTTGTGCTCAGTTAGAAGGTTGCTAAGCTGTGATTGGACAGTTGTTCTTTGGGGGATGAGTTTAGCAAACGGTCAGTTGGTGCAAAACCTCCAGTAGCAACAAAATATATTTCAAATCTGATCATAGCCCTGAATTTTACTTTCAAGCAAAAGCTATTTTGAAGAAAATGTAAAAAAGCGTACAGGCTTTTGTGTGATGAATTCACACAGTAAGGGTAATTGTGGTATAATATAAAGGTCACGCAATTTTGTAACTCAACACTACTATAAAGAAAATACAATTTTGATATTATTAATCGATTCGAGGAGAAACTGTATTATGTAATAAAGGACTTCCCTGTCTTGCTTGAGTTTCACTGTATAACCTTCCACTGCCAAATGCACATTTCCATGTTGATATAAATAAAATTACAGGCTAATGACATGAAAGTCTGCTTATATCTTATTCATGGATATAACCTTTCAAAAAGAATAAGAAGTGTATCAATCTGCAGAGCATGAGTGCTACAGGCCAAGCATTTGATTTGGTCTCTGGGATGTTCCCTGATTAGAAATCCTCAAAGCAAAAAATCTACTCAACCTCAGATTGGCTCTTGGAGAAACAGGAGTCAAAACGGTGCAGGTGATTGCTGCACTCACAGCGTCCACTGCCTGCAAACAATAGCTCAACATCAAATGTGTACCTATGAATAAATGAAGAAGGTTCAAGCAGCTGTGTAAAAATATCTCGACCTTGAATTCAACAGCTTAAGGAGCTCTCACTTTGTTGTTTTAAAACATTTAAAACAGCAGATCAGAGTGTCCAGATCCCAGCGAACACTCTGTCACTCATCAAAACTTACACTTTACAGACAGCTATATTGGGATGTCTGTATCCATGGAAACAAGATGGTGCCATTCACATTTTACTCCTCTTAC
>NW_019476676.1:0-1268 GCF_002814215.2 Seriola lalandi dorsalis | reverse complement strand
CACACACACACACACACACACACTTCCACAGCCTTTTGCACATGAGGTCTTTGCCATTGAAGGTATTAAAAAGGTACACACACACATATCCGACGCACACACAGGTGTGTTAGCGGGCCGTGAGCAGTGAGTAATTTCCAGGGCCAACAGGATTATCAGTGTATGTTCAGGAAGATGGCAGGGGATAAGCCTTCAAGTTAACGAAACAGTTAGCGTAATTGGTCTTCATCTGTCATCTCAAACAGAGCTGTGGACTGTTTGAGGACGAGAGAGAAAGAAAGAGAGAGGGAGGGAGAGATTACTGACGGGACAGTGATGAAAATTGGTCGGAGGATAATGAGTCTAGTTGTCTTTTCATCCTCCCATCCTGTCTCTCTCTCCCCATCTCTCTCATTATTCAGAGTGACTAGTCGGAGACTAGCTTCACAGTCTGCTGCTTATTAAAAAAGCCAGAGTGCCTTTAGATGAGTTCATCAGGCTCTCCATCTCTCTTTTCCCTCCATCCCTTCATCCTCCCGCCAGCTCTGCATCCTCTCATCCCTTCATCCCCACCTTTTTTCCCTTCCCCTCTCTCAGTTTGAACTCCTACATCCTTCCTCTCTCTGTCTCTCTATCCCTCCCTCTTCCATCTGTTTATTTTTTCCACCATCCTGTAGAGTAAAACAGCGAGAAGGAGAGATGAGGAGGAGGAAGGAGAAGAAACAGAAGAGGCCCAGACATGAGGAGAATCAAAGAGCTCAGGAGAGGAAAAGACAATCCCCTTTGTGACAGATGATGCTTTTATACAAAAAGGGGGCTTCTCCCAATTTCCTGTTGCTATTCTTTGTAGTTTATTTTTTCCCCTGCAACCACTCTCCTTCCTCTGGCCCAGCACTCCACCTCCCTCCTCCCTGTGCGTCTGCGCCACCGTGGCAGATTGTTTGGAATCAATAAAGATGGTTGTTGGCAGATGAAAGTCATGGGGCGGGACGGTGGCTCGCTAAACACTCATTTCGCTTCACACAAATCACCGCCTGCGTCCCGCCGACACGTGACGGCCACATCCCGCAACAAACAATTAAAACCTCATACAGATGCGCTGCAGGGAGAAGCATGATGGTGCTTGGATAAATACACATATGGTGTGTTGTGACAGGCAGACAGGCAGCTAGGGTAGATGGGATTTGGACAGCATGGAGACAAAAAGGAAACAAAGGAAGGAGGAGAGAAGGGGGGAGGATTGATGATCGTTGTTAAAAATTAACAGGTGCTACAGTCATCAAAAAAAA
>NW_019476675.1:0-1268 GCF_002814215.2 Seriola lalandi dorsalis | reverse complement strand
CTGGATGATGGACCCCACAGGTTCCCACTCAGTTTCTAGGGTGGATGTGAGTGGGAGAGCAGAGACTGGGAGTGTGTGGGGGTTGTGCTGTTGGAGGTCTGATTGAGTACAGTGACAGCAAATGTAAAAGAGGACTGACATGTAATTAGAGCTTGGTTTTTCTTAAGCCAGTTAAGTGAAATTTCAGTCCAGAAGTGGTGCAAGGACGACAGAGCCAGGACTTGCTTCAGACATGTTCTTGTGTCCTTCACTGTAATTATTGTTTTAACTCGTTTTTTAAACCAAGTTAACTTGATTTTAAGATCAGACTCTAGATTAAAATGACAAGAATATGATAATAAATGTCGGTAAGTTGAGACTTTCTGTTGGTGTCAGATGATTGGCAATGAAAGCTTAGTGTGAAAACACTTGAGGAAATTATGATCAAGCAGACAATTTGAGTACAACAAATAATATCAAGTTCATGCAGAAGATGTGGACAGAAATTAACTTCTGTTTCTCCCTTTTCATCATGTAAACAACACTTTGCCAAATGGAGCAACTTAAGTTCCCACATAAACAAGGTAGAAACCTAAACTAACCTTTGCATTTTTACACAGTCTTTTTTTCCACTGCTTTTTTGTGGTACAAGCCACGAGATCCTTGCTTTTCTCTGGCTGTGTCTGTTTGAATGTGTATATTTTCATTTTTCTTCCTCAACTCTGAAGAAAAAAAACAAAACAAATGTTATTTAAAAACAGGCTTATCTTGGTCTGCCAGCTTAGTTCACTGTAAGCCTCCAAGCATGGAGAATAAAAGGAGAGGAGTGGATCACCAAGGATTCTTTCCTGCTCTCTCTTGGGTGTTTTCAGCGTCCGCCTCGGCCTCGCTGACAGCTGGAGTAAAGTCTTAATGCACGAGGCCACAGTTACACTTGTCATTCAAACCTGATTTACCATAAACATTTGATGCCATGCGAATACGGTGATGCATGTCCATGCTCGGCCTGTCAGCCTGTGATACGCGTCCCCCGTTGAAGGTTCTCTTTTGATCTGTGTTTCCACTCGTTCCGTATTTAGCTTGGCAACAGTTCTCCCTCAGCATATCGTACCTTATCTATGATGAATTCAGGTTGTGGTGGCTGCGTTTCCATCGGTGTATTTTATGCTACTTATAGCGAGCCATTTTAAATCTCAAATTTAGGAAATTCTTGATGATGTCTGTGTTTGTCTTCTAAATGTTGCTACACATTTTCCTTTTGAAGCAGTGAATGTGGTTGACATTTAAAC
>NW_019476674.1:0-1268 GCF_002814215.2 Seriola lalandi dorsalis | reverse complement strand
TTATCACAAGTGCATATGTCTGACAGGGCGTTTCAGAGAAAGGGCTCTACCAAACTAATCAATAGTAAAGTAATACGACACAACACTGTAAAACACAAGATCACAAGATACAGAAGAGCAATTAGAATAGATTCAGGAGGTTGTTTGAGACTGAGATCTGAAAATCAAACCCTGTTTCTCATCTTGCCAGTTGTCACACAATGTTTTTGTGGCTGTCATCTTTTCTTTTAAGTTCATGTGCAAATATTTGTCTGTGGGTTGAGAAAATATTGCCACCATTAGGGCTCATGAAGACTTTTTTTATAACCTGCTGAATACACCAAAAATGTCTCATCAAGCAATAACAATAAGGTGCAGCTGTCATGAACAGAATAAAACAAAATAGTATTGTTAAAAATATTCACTCAAACTTTTTATGTCAACAGACTATATCCATCTGACAAAATAAATGCTGCCCAAGAATAGCTTGAGTTACATGAGAACATTAATACTGCTCTTATATCTGTACGCTAAATGAAGTTACAGCCAGACAATTAGCCTAGCTTAGCTTAATATAAAGACTGGAAACACGGGGAAATAGCTAGCTTAGTTCTGTCTAAAGCTACAAACGTAGCCCTCTAGCGTCCCAACAAAGTAAAAATTACAAGTTGTCATTTTTGACTTGCGCATGGTGACCTCCTGGCAACTTGTCATCCCCGTGAAATGTAGCTAGTGGAGTCTTCTTTTTACACTTACATTACATCAACTTTTACCGGAGTCAGGCAAGCTCCTTCAGTTTCCAGTCTCTATGCTAAGCTAAGCTAATCGCCTCTTCTCATCACATTGTTGGCATTTCAAAAAAAAATCAGTGATTGTTGCCCACTGGCTAATTTTGATATTTATGTTTCCTGTAGAAATGTGGTAAGGGACTTAATAAACCAACGTATCCTAATCACACACTAGAGGTGTTAAGTGCTTAAAATATCTCTAGTGAGGTACCACAAACCAATCTGGTGTGTAATATTTTGAGGGAGACGCAGAGAAAAGTGGACCTGTGATGGCTTCTCTTGAGCCCCTTAATGAAGTTGTATTGCCGCATAAGAGCTGTTAATGTCAGTGCTCCGACCACACTGGACAGTACTCAGTGCAGCACTTACAGTAGTCTGCTCGTGTAGGCTTCTAGATTGACGTTAATTGGACATTTTGGCCGGGGGGGGGGCTCTCTAATCTCTCTATTTATACACAATGTCCAAGATTGTGTGTGTGTGTGTGTGTGTGTGTGTGTGTGT
>NW_019476673.1:0-1268 GCF_002814215.2 Seriola lalandi dorsalis | reverse complement strand
TAGTTTTCGCTAGGTGCACCTAATAAGCTGGCAACTGAGTGTGAAGGACTGGACAGGAATCAGAGGGTCTGCAGCCTTAGCAACAACAACTGCATGGAAGACAATTATCACACTTTGAATCTAAGAATGTAACCATAGTGAATAATGTTCAAATATTATTTAAACCACCATCTATGATCAAATAAATTCTGTTGATACAGTCTCGAGTGAATATATCTGAAATTGAAAAAATGTTTTAAAAGATAGTTCTGGCTCAGGCTGCTTCATTTCCTGAGATAAACTAATGTCAGGTTCAGGAGTTCAAGTGTTGTAGTTTTTACATATTAGCACTAAACTTAATAAGCCGTTTATTTGCAAACCTAAATCTTGATTGTGCCAATAGTACAATTCATACATGTAGAGAAATCCCTTAATCCACAGTATCGCAAAAATAAATAACCATTTTGCTTTCACTGCAAATAAATGTTTTTACAGCTGCAGGGAAACATCAGAGTCTGAGCTGTCCAGTCTTGGATCAAAACCAGAGACATTAAAGATAAGAATGAAAATATTACTCAGTTCTGATGCATCAGCAAGTAAGCAAAGCCATAAGTTGCAAAGTGAATGTTTTTCTATAGTTATTTTTATCGAGTAAAAGGTTTTCCAACTGAGCCTTCAGTCAAAACACAATGTTTATTGTACCTGCATTGTATTTTGATCTACTGAAGCTTTCAGAAGTGGAAACATTTCTGTTATTCCCTCTTCTATGAAAGATTTCTATTTGTGGTTTTATTTGTGTGGGGCTGAGCTCTGTATTTTTCAAAATGAGCACAACATACTTTCTTTCCATTTCATTCTGAGGTACTTGGACCGAAGCCTGCTGTTACAATCCATGTTTTAGATGCCTTAATATTTGAGTGATGAAATTGTAGTGTAGCTGCACTGGAAATATTATAAGCAGGGCTGTAACTAATGGTTATTTTTATTGTAGATTAATATTATTATTATTTTCTTGATTCATATATTAATTGTTTTGTCTATAAATGTCAGAAAATATTGTAAAATTCCCATTATAATTACCCAGAGTGAACCACTTAGACCAGACAACCAACTGAAGATATTCAGTTTATAATTATATATGACAAAGGAAGGCTTCACATCCTCAGGTTTAAGAGGCTGACACTAGAGAATAGTTGGAATTTCGATTGACGATTGATCGAATCAGAATAGTTGGTGATTCATTTTCTGCTGATCAACTGATCACGTAACTTACAAATTGTTTCAGCTCT
>NW_019476672.1:0-1268 GCF_002814215.2 Seriola lalandi dorsalis | reverse complement strand
CCTGAGAGGTGACACCCAGGGGAAAAAAATCCCACAATGCTGCTGCTCTTAAAGCTTAGTGCTGTGAGGATGTGGTGATAATTGAAAGTGAGTCAGATGAGCACATCAACATATTCATCAGCTGCTCTCTTCTCTCATTTACATTTTGGCAGCTGGACGAGGAGAAGACGACGACTGGTCAGAGTGTTCATCAAACTCAAAGTGTAAAAAGTGAAAAAAAAATGATGGGACAAATATGATATATAATATATAATATATAATTGTGAGAAGTGAAATGGAAGCTCAATCACTCAGCAACTGAAAAAACACACACTCTCAGCGCCTCACCCCTTGTCCTTGGCGTGCACGTCAGCGCCGTGCTGCAGTAACAGCTGGACGGTCTTGACCCGGTTGTATCCGGCCGCCAGGTGCAAGGGCGTCGACTGAAAAACAACCCACTGATGATCAGAGTCAAGTCAGAGACACAGGACACAAAAAAAGACTTGGTGTTCACTTCTGCATGTGGAGGGGCAAATCTGGCCTGAGACCTGCAGACTGGAGCTGCATCCTCAAAACAAAAAGGCCCAGATTCCAAACACAGATCTGACAGAGTTTTGTCACCATTACTGCCTGAACGTACCTGAGGAAGGTGACTTTCATTAGCAGCTAATGCTAACAAAGTCAAACAATGTTTGAGTTTTCTGCTCCATCATGCAGCTTTTGTTTTCTGACATCTGCACATTTCTGAAATTAAAGTAGCTGCATGCCTAAAAAGGTAATGTTAATGTATTTACTGTACATGACAGCAGGACTGAGAAGACATGTGTTTTTTGCACACCAGTATGGCAGCTATTAGCAGCTGTGACAGTAACTGCAGGACCTGAACAGGCCAGAGCCAGATCACGTTTAGTCCTCTGGAGCTACAGACCTGAGCTGGTCTGAATCCATCGGACACAGAAACAGAACGAAACTCAGGTAAATCATTTCTCTGACTGTTAACAAGACCTTCCTACAGACGGTTTAAAAGCTGCATCATTAAGCTCAGATTGTGCCTCCATTCAGCAAGTACATGCAAACGAACAGAGACAGGCATTTTAGAAAAGTCTTGAGCCAGATGTAAGTGAGTTTCCTTTGTGCTTAGTTTAAAGGTCAGAGGTCAGTGCTAAAGGTAGAAGGGGGAAAAACATACTGTAAAACCTGCTGCTCACCTTTCGTCCATCACTGGCGTGACAGTTGACATTGAGCGGCGTCAGCAGAGCCATCAGCTTCTCCTCGTTCCCGCTCCTGCA
>NW_019476671.1:0-1268 GCF_002814215.2 Seriola lalandi dorsalis | reverse complement strand
ACACTTAGCGCCTGACAAACAGAGGTTTCTCCATGCATGCACAGTGACTTTAAGGAATGAATGTAAATCCTGACGACTTTGGAAAAGCTCAGAGGACGAAGCTCTAATTGTATCTGCGACTGCTATAAAACTTTAAAGACGTGTTAAATACCAACAACTTTACGTCTGAATGTGCGTCGTATCTTAAAGCACAACATTTGGCTCAGTCGGAGTCAGTCTGAATGAGTTTAATGAGACTCTGTGACTGCTGTAACAGAGCCGCTTTTATTGTTTCATCTCTCAACATATGGAGAGTAAAAACGTATGTGACCGAGCCGCAGTAAGTGGCGTCCATCGCATAAACACACGAGCTTCCCCTGTGCGTTCCCATCACGTCCACTCAGCAGCACACGAGGTGTTTATCATGTACAGTATCTCTTTGATGTCTGAAGTACACGGCTCATTAATATAGATGAGTAGCTTTATCATAAATCTTTCACTTTTATTGCTGCGTCCAGATGGAGCGCGGCGTTCTCCTCTGTTCACACTCGGCTTCTCCTCGCCAGTGGCACAGGACTGGCCTTGGGGCCGAGAGGAGGAGGGGGAGGGGTTGTGAGGAAAAGCTGCCCTGCCCGTCTGTCTGTCTGTCTGTCTGTCTGTCTGTCTGTCTGTCTGCATCTCCCAACTTTAATGAAGGAAAAAGAAAAAGGAGCCACTCCTCTAAAGGGTGTTCCAAGTGTTCAAGTGCAAAGTCTGCATATTCTCTAATTAAGAAGTCTGCAGGGATGCTCCTTGAAAGCCGGGTGCGTATACAGTAGCTGTATGTATGTAGATAGATAGAGCCCCGGGAAGCTGAGTAATGCACTGTGCTCCGAGAGCTGAACGCAGGCAGGATGCAAAGGAGAAAATTAAACCACAAAGGGAACGTGGAAGCCTTTTAGGGGAGAAATATGGAAGTTACTTTACTGGACTCCGTTCGGAGGTGAGCTCATCTATCATCCGTTTTCAGGAGCGGTGTGTCGAAGGAAGATTTCTGTGCGAGGTTCTTGTGACTCAAAGTGTGGACACCGTTTCCTAATCAGTGAGTAACTGGTGTACCTGAGTGTCCCAGCGCGCCCCCTCCATGTACAGCCCGTGCACATACGCGCCTTCACGAGGCGGCGAACTGAAGTCCTCACGGTTCTTCTTGGTGACGTCACACTGCAGACCCATGCTGTCCAGAGGCCACTCGTTCCTGTCTCACACACACACACACACACACACACACACACACACACACACACACACAC
>NW_019476670.1:0-1268 GCF_002814215.2 Seriola lalandi dorsalis | reverse complement strand
GCTGCTCGATTTATCTTGATAATGATCCCCACCTATGAACACACGCGTGAGGCTGGTGGCCAAAAGAATGAGATTCCAAACGCAAGCAGCCAAAGAGGAAGCCTCGCTGGCGGTCGGGTCTCATTATGAGATATGGTGAGATTTTCACTTCTCTCAGAAGGATCGCAGTGCTGTGCAACTGCCTATCCCACATTAGAACAAACCCAGATGAGGTGATTCAGGTACCTGGTGAGGTTGTGGAACTCTCCAGGGTGCTGATCACGTATAGCTGTCAGTTGTACTTTACAACTGTACTTTTGCCAGGTGTAATGGCAACCGCCAGCTGGAAGTTACAAGGCGGCGACCACGCCGCTGTTTCGTCGGTGAATTGGCCTGTTGATGTGTTTGCGTGTGTTATATCTGCTGGTTGCTGAGATTTGAGGAGCTGCTCCCTCATCTGATAATTTGTTCATTGCAAGTGCTGTAAGTGTGACAGCTTAGCTCGTTTCTATCCAAGTTCCCTTTGTTGCTTTCTGCACTGTTTGTGTGACAGTTGCCAAAGTTATAGTTTAGTCACCTTGATGGCGGCAGTGTTACTGTTTTCCCAAGTAACGTTTGTGGTTTTGCCAAAATAATAAAACTCAATTTTTAGTACATGCTCAGTCCTCCTGCCTTTTAACTGCACTTGAGTTTGTGACTGACTATATTTTTTGACACCTCCCTTTGTAGCAGTACTGGATATGACCAGCTGGAAAGAGACCCCAAGATAAACTCAGAACACGCAGGATAGACTACATATCTAGCTGGTCTGGAAGTGCCTGGGAATCCCAAAAGAGCTGCTGTAAGATGCTGGAGAGAAAAAAAAAAGGGGGAAACATATATTACTTTACAAGTGTCATACACAGGCAGCATTGTAGGCAGCTCATATGCCTGCACACACATACATACAGAAACCCCTCCTGCAGTGCTCTGCAGTCTAGTCAGGCAACTTGACAGCTATCTTAGCTGAGAATTTCCCATGAAATTAATTTTTTATTGTATTAAAAAATTTTCATTTGGATGAAATTGTCCCCTGAGTTTCAAAGTTTGATACATTAATTAACTGTGACATGTCCAGGTCAAAAAGTCTCACTTTAAAAGTAGAGCGGAGACTTCACGAAGGGAGCTGTCTGACGGCTAAGACCAATCACTGTTTCCATCATCCTTTAATTCAATGGTATATTTTAGAGACCACATTTATACTTCAGGTTATGTTAAAAATAGTGTTTGAACAATTTTTTTTTTTTTTT
>NW_019476669.1:0-1268 GCF_002814215.2 Seriola lalandi dorsalis | reverse complement strand
ATCACATAGTGGGCTGTGTGTGTGTGTGTGTGTGTGTGTGTGTGTGTGTGTGTGTGTGTGTGTGTGTGAGCATAATTTAAGCACAGTATTTCCTACCTGACAACTTTAGTGGTCACTAGGTTGGGATTTATTGAAATTCATTTGTTCTGTGGAGATGATGGTTCTCTCTGTGCTGCATAATAATTGTTCTTCTGGATTCATTCTTCCACTTCAGCTGCCCACCACACAATTGTCATCACCCCCAGCACAGAAAAAGCTAAATTGAACTGAACTTATTTGAACCAAAATTAGGCCACGAATCTCTATAAATCACCCCTCGACAAATGAATGATTTCAATCTTACCATTTTCTCCACTTGCAGACAACCTGTTCTGATTTTCAATGACATATTTAAGGACACTTATATAATGAAACACACATTATTCTTTGATCAAAACCTTTCTTTCTCATCCCAATTAACACTAATCAAAGTGCATTTGTATTCATGTGGGAAATTTAATTAAACACTGAGCCACACTCTCTGAAGTCATTTGTTGCTGTAGTTTCTGATAAGACTTTGCATCAATATTCATCAATGATGGAGGACAAACTTTCTTACTGGTGACATTTATATAACTTCTAAAGTAGATTTCATTACTTCTAAAGTAGCTTTTTTAAATTACTTTTCCAAAGGTACTTAAGTAAGTCTTTTAAGTCTTTATATTACTGTCTCTTTGGGATATCTGGGATATCTTAAAAGTCTTATCTTAAAGTTTACAGGAAAGTGAATCCCAGCAGCAACCACAGACAGTGCTGTTCTGTCTCCGTCTATTTGACTCCACGTTGTGTGCTTGTATTATCACTCGCTCACTGTACAAACCCAGGTCTCACTTCATGAGGACATATACGTAAATGTTACATACCATCTTTTGAGCTAGTTTTCTATGCATTAAAATATGTACTTAATTCAGTTGATAGTTTTAAGTGGCCCAATATTTTTTTCAGTTTACATGATGATGATTATTAGATTTGCAACCTCTGGTCACCCCATGATAGCCTACCACCAGGGGGCAGCACACCACCTCTTTTGCACGGGCAGATTTAATGAACAGCAGTAAAGTTGAACGTAAACTGCAGCCCAGTGGAAATGCGTCAAGCCACAAAGAAACACGGCACAACCACACAAAGAATTTGGGCATCCTTAAAAATAAAAGCGTGAGTCTGCCGTTGGTGAATTGTTCATAATGAATTATGACAGTACACGTAGAGTAAAACTATGGCTAAAATCA
>NW_019476668.1:0-1269 GCF_002814215.2 Seriola lalandi dorsalis | reverse complement strand
CTCTCTCTCTCTCTCTCTCTCTCTCTCTCTCTCTCTTTCTCTCTCTCTCTCTCTGTCTCTCTCTCTCTCTCTCCCTTCTTGGATTTCAAGAAGGAGATAAAGTGAGGCAATGGAATGTTTCGTGGACGGTTTAACCCCTTTAACTTCAGAAAAGTTTCTCACCCCGTCTACCTTCCATCGTTACCTCTGAAGCAGGAGCAGGCAGTTGGGTTTTGTCTGTCTGAATGTCAAGGGAACACAGGACTCCCCTGAAGTGATTCTTAACATAAGCCTTTTGTATAACACAGTATAAGACTCAGATTTGATCAAAATGTTTGTGTTTTTTTCTGTGTTTGACCAGTGCTCATACTTACCTGTGATCCATATTGGAGTGATAGCCTTTTCACATCATAAAAAAAAGTTTTGTGTGATCTCATGTGGCCACTTGAGACAACAGCGCTGAAGTATACTGAAGTGTAGCGATACACTTTTTTTTCTTTTCTTTTTTTTGGTCAAATCTCGGTCTTATCTTCTCCCATCAACACCAAGTTTGTACATGTGTTGCACCAGTGGACCACACGTGTATGTGAATCATTTGTCTTTTATAAAGACTCTGTCGCAAAAGGCTGGCCACTAGTCTGGCAGAATACAAGCTGTACTATCTGAAATGACAAAGCATTACAAAAAAAAAATAAATGAAAAGGAACGTTGCACATATTTATATTTCTAAAATATTTCAATAATTTATATTAAAGAGCACTATTTTTACAAAAGTCAATGCATTTGCCCTGTGTGTTACTTCACTGCTTCTTCCCCCGCTGCTCTGCTCTCCTTCTCTTTTTTCTCTCTTACTTCAGAGTCAATATTGACTGGAAAAACTCGAACTTACCGTAATGTATTGTATGGCAGTCTGTATTCCAGCAATGCCTGGCCTCAACAGCATTATTTATTGACAAATGGGATTTCCTAGTTAAACAAAGCAGTGTTTATTCAGTCAGCAGGCCTTTAAAGAGCCGCACCACTAGGCTACGAGCAGCAAGAGGAGGACACGCATTCATCACAGGGTTAAAATGACTGCAATCATCATTTCATGTTTTCTCTGCTAGAGCATTCTGGGTAAATTCCATAGGCATCAGAATACATATATGAGTGGGCGTGGGCGAGATTTTGTCAGACTTGCCTAGCAGATGTACACAACACGGTGACAAAGGGATTCCCAGAAGCACACAGTTGAGATAACACCATCTCTCACACACCCACACACACACACACACACACACACACACACAC
>NW_019476667.1:0-1269 GCF_002814215.2 Seriola lalandi dorsalis | reverse complement strand
TATAAGTGTGTGTATATATATATATATATATATATACATATATGTATGTATACAGTTGTGAGCTGTTTCAGAAAGTATTCATAGATGTACTAAAACATGTGTTCTTCACAAAAACCAAAGATTAATGCCATATTTATCCTTCAGGGAATTAGACATCCAGCCTTCTGCTCAGAGACACATGTTTCCAGAAATTAGATGAAACAGCTTCAAATTTTTATTTTTCTTTGTGAAAGAAACATAATTCAAACAAAACAGAAAGCACACAGCCACATCGCCTAACAAATAATTTATTCTTATTATTTGTTGCAGTTTTAAATCACATGGATGAAATTCCGTACTGTATTTTGCATTGTTTGACTGTACTGCGCAATTGTTCATTGTGTTTTTATTGGTTTTACTTGCTGCCAAAAGAATTTCTTAGGGACAATAAAATTCTGAAATGAACTGCTTTGATGACGAATATAATTCTGCACTAGTTTCATTTCTAGATGTTCCTAAACTGCAGAGAAAGTAAGAAAATAAAAAGTACAGCACAGTCTTTCCTGCAAAGCTAACAGTGCTCCAAGCTCTGATTTATCTCCGGTGGAGTTGAATTACAAAGAGACTTTCAAAACAGGAAAATGTTAATTGATTTCTAATCAATGTAACTGAGCTGTGTGGGGAAGGCAAATACGGCGAGCTAGGATTTCGACTAATTTCAGAAGCCTGAAAAATGAGGAGTGGCAGAGAGAGGAGACTTTTTAAAAAGCTGGAGTCAGTCTGATTGCTCCCCAGGGAGACATTTCCACCCAAGTGTCCCACAAATGACATGTTTGTATGTAACGTAATATGCTTTCTTTAAGAGGTGACGCTTTAGTGGGAGACACATTCTTCCCAAGGGCCCTGCAGGCAAACACTGAAAAAGTGTTGGTTGTTCTCCCCCATCTTTCTTTTGTCAGGCTTAAAACTACTAGAGAGAGATCATACCTGCTCAGGTGCCTAATTAAGTTTGATTTATACACCCTGCTGATTCACAGAATTCCTGGATCGCCCTCAGGAGCATAAAGGAGTCACTTAATTTTACATTTATTCGTACATGCTGCATGTGTAATGTGAAGAAGCGAATTAACTATTTTCAAAGTGGAATTTAATCCGATTTTTTTAGAGGGATTCTTGTGGGCAAATTTATTGGACTATGAAATCACACATCTGTGTTGCACACAAGCAAATTAACGGGCAATTTGTACCAATGAGATCTGTTTTAGTTTAAATTAGACCATCACATAAACA
>NW_019476666.1:0-1269 GCF_002814215.2 Seriola lalandi dorsalis | reverse complement strand
GCACTGTAAGTGAGTTTAACGCCTCTGATCATCCTGCACTATTAACTGGGGCTGCATGGTGACAAGCATCCCATCCCCACTCATTTCAGACGCAGAGGATTTACTCTGTCTCCTAAAGATTAATTACATTCGCTGTTAAAGCTGGTCTCCGCCCACTGCAAAATTACGAAAAATATGTCTTGGGATGAATAAGGAAGGGCTGGGATAGAGAAAATTAGTTTACATAGCAGATATCCATCCATCGGATTACATGATATCTGAACACTGGAATCCTCTAAACTGAAACATTTAGCCATCAAATGCATCCAACCAGGGGCCAATTCATAAGACCTTCAATAACAAAACTTACAGCATTTAACTTCCCTGCAGAATTTTTCATCCTGCATGACGAATTCCTGGTCCAAACCAGGCCATTGTTAACAAAACTTATGGTAACTAGGTGGGTCATCAGGAAAACCTCTACAGTGCAAAAGACAGACATTATCTTAGAATTCACCTTCTTGTACACCTGCTTTGTTTGCGTCCCCTTGGCCCCATTAGACTCCACTGTAAAACTGTCTTAAGAGCCAATGCTGTATCCACAGACTCTACACAGTCTTTTTCCTTACTGATAAGTGTGCTGGCCAAAAGTAAAACTACAAGATCCAGGTTGCAAGCAAAAAGTTTTACAGTACAGCTGATGATGTTAATATCCCGTGATACACACTTGGATTTACATTACAACCGTCAAATTTGTCAGTGTAACTTAAAGGGAAAGTTCGCCCGATTTTGCTCATCAAAGTGTGTTTACAGGTCTCGGGGAGTACCACTGTATATGTGAAAAAACTTTCAGTAAGTCTTTTGTAGCTGCTGATAAATAAAGGAATGCCACTTGACTCAGTGTGGGCTGGTTCTGAAGACTGCAAAATCTGGAGGTGTGGATTTAGAAAGACGTGAGCTACTAGACCTCTGTAGCCCACTCCCCATCTTTGCTTGATGCCAGCAGCTCACTCTACATTAGTCACTACAAGCATAACACACGTGAATCTCCGCCTGAACTGTTGGCAGTCGAAGTGCATTGTGGGCGATGTAGGCACCGGGGACAAGGGACAAGAATGCATGACACAATGTTTTAGTAGTGCGATGCTAATTGAGGTACTCTTTTAATTCAGTGATTTTTGCTTTTGCTTTTGTTTGTAAGTGCTTATTGTACAAGCAAAATAAAGCACTCATAGTTATCCCAGAGTGGGATGAGTCAACATTTCAAAGAACGTTACGATGTGACACAAA
>NW_019476665.1:0-1269 GCF_002814215.2 Seriola lalandi dorsalis | reverse complement strand
AGTTAACAAAATTATTTCTTAATCATGTCTTTTATTTGGCTGTCAGACAGTGTCATGTGTTATGTGTTGTGTCTTACCCTGGATTAGGTGGATTTGATCTGTATAGAAAATGAAAATCCACAATAATTGCAGGTCAAGACAAACTAAGGCTGTAGAGTCCTCCCACACAACAGAGTGACATGCAGTAACGGTGATTGGAAATTGAACATATATGTTTCATAGAAAGCACAAACAATAAATTAAGTGAAGCTGACAAACTTTCTGCCACTGAATTGTAACCTAAAAATCCAGCTTTGTCTGTAATCAAACAAGATGATAGAACCCAGACAGTCTGTCAGCATCACGCTGTTTTATTAGGGAATGTTCCATTCTTTTTCCATGGCCTTTAATTATCCTCACATGCAATGTGGACTCACATCAACCTCCAGTGCAGTTTCATACGTTTGCTTGCGTCAACCATATGATTGTAATTTTATAGTTTGTGGAAGGTAATTTTGTTTTATGACTCCTGTAAGGGGTAACAGAGTGATTGATGTGCCGCTTTTGGTTTTCCTCATTTCTTTAGATTGCAGAAGCTTTTCATTCCTAGTCTGACTTTGACTGATGTTATTGATGCAAGGAGAGACAGGACTTGGCATCTGAAATTTGCATTGTTTGTTCATATTTGAGAAGGGTGGCGACTGAGTGGGTAGCAAGCGGAGGCTCAAAGGGCTGTGTGACAAATACAAGAAAGAGAAGAGAACATCCTCATACAGTAGAAAAGAGTCTTTCTTACTGAAACATCAACAACCATATAACCACAGAGGTTTCTGAGTTGGGTATGTCTGCAAATTCACCAAATAAAGGGCACAAAAGATGACTCTGATGATCCAGGCTGTGCAAAGAGAGATCATGTGTATTCATGGTTGAGGACTCTTTATCCCCACCACATGAAGACACACATTGGGGCTAATATTTTAGCACAATGCTAAGATAACAGAATCAAGTGTCTACAGCCTCGTTAGTAGCTCTGTGAGGCAGCACCTATGCACAGTCGTGATCACAGTGAGAATGAAAACATGCTGATGTGTAACAGGCATAATGTTTACGGTGCTCATCATATTAGCATGCCAACCTTTGCAATGTAGCAGTAAACACAAACTGCAGCTGAAGCTAATGGGAATGTTGTAAGTTTTGCAGATATTGAGTCATTCCCTGATGAAAACTCAGAGGATAGCCAAAGTTACTACAATTCATCCTGAGGGGAACATGAATGTCTGAGCCCAAGGT
>NW_019476664.1:0-1270 GCF_002814215.2 Seriola lalandi dorsalis | reverse complement strand
ACTTTCACAAAGGCTCTGTTCAGACCTGGTATTAACAACTGTCTCGGGGGATCCGATCACAAGTGGACAGCTGTAAGCACAGGTGTGAACGCTCGCGAGACACATTGAGGACGCATTTGAGATCCAATCACTCAGGCCACATTCGGAGGAGGTCTGGGCCACATGTGGCCACAGTCTTTTAGTAGTGTGAAAGCAAATGCATCCTGGGCAACACTGGGTTATTCCTCTCTCATGTGCATACAGATTCACCGCAGTTTATAGGACTATCATGACTCAGGATGGTCAGCTAACTCTGGCGTTCTCGTAGTCGATGTAGAGATCACATCTACAAGAGGGATAGACTGGAAAAAGATTGCACACTGATCCGAGCTCTGCTTGTGTTTAGATATTATCTCTGACTATGAGATGTGAGGCCGTGGAAATGAACAGTGTGTGAATTCTACTTCATTCAGTCTGTCCCTGTCAGGGAGCTAACGCTAGCTAGCTGTCTGTATCGGTCTGATGTCTCAACACAAACAGATTTCAGTCAAAAATAATTGCAAGCATGATCTGAGGTCATGCTGCGTATGACGCAGGTAGTTTTCCTCACAACAGCAGGGTACAGTGAAAGAAGTTGGTTACCCAGCGGAGGAGTTGGAGGTGGACAGCCTGTTGCCTGCAGCTCTTCAAGCTGCTCTCTTTTCTTCCATTACTCCCGAAAAGTGATCTGATAACGGAAAAATGCAAAATATGCCAATATCTTGTTATGTAGAAGCACTTTTGATGAAAAATCACGTGAACCCTGATGACATACACATCGTATTTCCTGGATGCTTCACAATAAGAAAACAGCTTTTTTAGTAAAGCAGCAGTAAGAACTGTTGGGTTTGCATTCGCTGTAATACACCTGACAAGGTGTAAAGACACTGAACATTAAACAGTGAGGCTTATATCAGTGAGATAAAATTGTGTTGGATTAGATGCAGGCTTCACTTCTTGTGTTTGAATTCAACGTGGGAATGGCAGACTACTACTACAAATAGAAACTACTCTATAGAAAAGGTCATTACAGAATATAAACACATTGAATGACGAATGGAGTTTGATTTCATGCAAGTTTTAAAAATTATAACTTTAAACAGCCTTCATTGCTCATTGGCTTTCCTGCTTATCTTCACCTTCATCATCAGTTTTCTGTTGATGGCTTTTTGCTGCGTGCTGCTGTACTGGCAGAGTGTGTGATGTTCAACCACGCAGTGAGGTGGGGATCAGTGTGTGTGTGTGTGTGTGT
>NW_019476663.1:0-1270 GCF_002814215.2 Seriola lalandi dorsalis | reverse complement strand
TCTGATCTTTTAAATGAATGACCTGCATCAATAGAAATCACTTTAAATGCAGCCAAGGTTACTGGCTATGGTCGGATGATTGATGAGTTTTTGAGGAAAGTGAGAACCACATTCTTACAGGTTTTGTATTGATCTATGATTCTGTTCTGCATTGATCTACATTACAGGCGGGGAACAACACCTGCTTTTTCACTTTCTTGCTGAGAGTTGAGAAAAGCACTCATTTGTTTGTTTGGTAAAAATGAAACCACAGTCAGGAGATGGTTAGCTTAGCTTAGCATTGAGACTGAAAAAACAAATCCACCTACCAGCCCCTGTAAAGCTCATTAATTAACATGTTGTATGAAGCCCTAACTGTGGTTTAGAAATGCTAAGCTAAGCTAACCGCTAATGGATATGTGAGAGTGTTATCAGTCTTCTCATCTAACTCTCGGTAAGAAGGTGAAAAAGTGTATTTACCAAAATGTTAAACTAGCTCTGATAAGCAAACATGCCGACCTTTTTATAGTGAAATTGTGGTCAGACACAGAAATAGTAAATTGACAAGTTCTTCGCTGCTTGTTAAACAAGGAGCAACTTGTGCTGGTACTGCTGTGATATTTCTAGATTATATACTGTCTAAAATTTAAATTGAAAATGATATAAAATCTGAGGAATACCATCAAATGTGAGGTTCAATCACTTCATTGTTCAATTAATATTGTAAGACACTGTACCTACCTGCCTCTGGCATGCACCCACAGCACAGTAATTTTGTCTGCACCTTTGCCCAGTTTATCTGTGCTGGCTGCAGATCCTGAGAACCTGCCTGAGGGCAAAAACTGCTGTTTTCTACGTGGCTCTTGACCAGCCAGCCCTCTCAGCCCTCAGCACCTACCTACAACATGATGACTGTGCCTTGACTGCTTCTGTGCAGGTTTAAGCTGTTTCATTTTTACAATCATTTACATTTTTCTTGCCATAATAATCTGAGTGTAGATCTTCTATTTAGCATTTTGTATCTTTTCAGTGGTAGGAAATATATTAATATTGTTATGTTTCTGGTAGGTAGCTTGACTAAATTCTTATGGTTTTATTTATTCTGTGTAGTCTTCCCTGATGAGACAAAACATTTGAAATGTTTGTGTTTGTGCCTTTAAAAGTAAAGACTGCATTAATATGGCCGCTTTTGCCTGCAGCTTAAACTAGTCATTAGCCTCTCTGTGTCTTACACTGCAAGGCTAAATTGGGTTAAGGCAAACACACACACACACACACACACACACACACA
>NW_019476662.1:0-1270 GCF_002814215.2 Seriola lalandi dorsalis | reverse complement strand
GATACTACTCCTGATACTACTACTGACACTACTGATACTACTGATACTACTGACACTACCAGTGTTGTTCATTGAACACTAGTTCATATTTTAAGTGAACGCTGAACTGAACGAATCAGTTTACAAATGATCACGAGCAGCGCTTTACATTTTACAACAGTTTAACGGCATATGGCCGATATACTACTACTGATACTCCTGATACTACTCCTGATACTGCTATTGATACTATTGATACTGCTCCTGATACTACTAATGACACTAGTAAAATTACTCCTGATACTACTACTGATACTACTGATATTACTCCTGATACTACTATTGATACTACTCCTGATACCACTCCTGATACTACTCCTGATACTACTAATGATACTACTCCTGATACTACTAATGATACTGCTCCTGATACTACTACTGACACTAGTAAAATTACTCCTGATACTACTCCTGATACTACTACTGATACTACTGATATTACTCCTGATACTACTAATGATACTACTCCTGATACTACTAATGATACTACTGATATTACTCCTGATACTACTATTGATACTAGTGATACTACTCCTGATACTACTGCTGAGACTAGTGATATTACTCCTGATACTACTCCTGATACTACTGCTGATACTACTACTGATACTACTATTGATACTACTGATACCACTCCTGATACTACTACTGATACTACTGATACTACTCCTGATACTACTACTGACACTACTACTGATACTACTACTGGTACTACTCCTCATACTGCTAATATTACTCCTTGTACTACTTATCTGTCACCTGTCTGTCTGTGACCTGTCTGTCTCACCAGTAGTCGTACGTGTCGTCCCAGTTGTCAAAGTGAACAAGGAAATGATCTTCGATGACATCGGCGACGGAGGCGACGCAGACAAGTCCGGGGTTCTTCTTGTCGACAGCCTCCATCTTCATCCCCAGCCTGAATCCACAGCCCTGAGAGACAAACAGGCGGAGAGACAGACAGGTGGAGCAGGTGTATACTGACTGTAGTGCAACAGGTGAGCAGACAACAGGTGAGACAGGTGTTTAATGGCTGCAGTGCGACAGGTGAGCAGACAGACAGGTTAGACAGGTGTATACTGACTGTAGTGCGACAGGTGAACAGGGATGGAGGCGCCGCATCAGAGCCTGTGGACTGAAGGTAGAGCTGCCATTCAAACTGTGTCTCACTTTGACCTTTAAAGAGAGAGACAGACAGGTAGAATGATGTCATCTGTGCCAGGTGATTACCTGA
>NW_019476661.1:0-1270 GCF_002814215.2 Seriola lalandi dorsalis | reverse complement strand
AACATTGGAGAATTGCTATGATGCAGAATCCACTTCATATAATTGAGAGAGCAGGTAAACAAAAGTTGAGGATATGGAGAGAAGATGCAAGTATACACACACAATGTGCTTACAGAAAACAGGCTTCCTATTACACATATAATTGGAGCATTATTGTCTCTCTACATGCAAACACACACCCGTACTTCCCCAGCAGGAGGTGGGTTGTTAGTCTGTATCCCCCGTACCCCCCGCACGCAGAAGCTTGTTGCTCTGACAACTGCAGCCCCAAGCTAATGACCTCCCCTGGAGCTTTAGTGTGTGTGTTAGAGTGTGTGTAAGTGTTTGTGTGTGTGTGTGTGGACAATAGGAAAGAGATGCAGCTCCCTCACAATAAAAGAACAGTAGCTCCACATGGGCATAAAACGAAAGAGGAGCCAAGAAAAAAGAGAAACAAGGGTGGGGGTGTAGCTCAAGAAAGAAGAGATCCCATGATTGTAAAAGGAGAGTGAGAAAGGCAGGAAAAGAAAGGAGAGAACTTGGGGTATAAAAAGGGGAGAATAACACAAGAGGAAAAAGGAGATCATGAGAAAGAAACCTAAAGGAAGGGAGTGTGAAAGAGTCAGAGACACATCCCCACTCTTCAGTGAAGCAGCCAGGCCAATCCACCTCCAATTTCCTCTGGTCTGACTGGTCGATAGCTGTGGTAATTACTGGTAAACGCTCTGAGCCCTGCGACACTCCTGTGGGGAAATGTGTGTGTCTGTGTGCATGAGAGAGAGTGAGAGAGTTTTCCTCCTCATCCATGTGTCTACATACTTAACCATGTGACCATGTTTGCCTTCGCATGTGTCTGTGCATGTAAATAAACACTTTCTGTGTTTGTGTGTACATTATTGTGCATGTGTCCTTGTGTGCTTGCAAACATTTCTTACAGTTGTACATAAGTGCCCTTTGCTTTCTGTTTGTGTGTGTAAATTACAACAGGTAAGAGTGTTTTGTGTTCCCACACTTGTGTATCTGCCTTACTCAAGTGTGTGTGTGTGTGGTGCATTTTTGCCTCCCTGCTTCCAACACAGGGAGCTCCACGCCACGGCCTCTCCTCTCCTGGCTTCACCGTGATCGATTCCTCTGCCCTCCCCAGCCCTGCCCCTCTAATGTAATAAAGCAGGCCGCTCTCCTAGACAGCACCAATCAATCTACAGAGCCATTCATCCTGCCTCTGGGCTCAGCCGGCCGGCCCTAACTGGGGAAATGGAGACAGAGCCCCATCGATCACAAATAAACACAC
>NW_019476660.1:0-1271 GCF_002814215.2 Seriola lalandi dorsalis | reverse complement strand
TGTCATACTTTGACTAAATGAAGTACTTTTACTGTGATACTTTAAATGAAGTACTTTGTGAGTTCTTGCCAACAGGTTTGTTGGGAAATAATAAAACATGATACTCACTCAGTCACTGACACACACAGTACACCATAGTCAAATACAAAAAATACTACAGTGCCCCAACACGTACTAACACACAGGAGTACTGTGTAAAGTACATCGTCTCCCTCTGAAATGTAGCAGAGAATGGAAATACTCAAACTGTACTTAATTAATTACAGTTTTGGAGTACTTGTACTCAAGTATTTCCATTACCCAGTAAATGTACTTAGTAAGCAGCAGTATTTAAACCCTGGTGTTAACTGCAGTAACTGGAAAATGAAGTTTATCAGAAATGAATACTTCAGAAGTACTTCAGAAAAGTACAATTACTTCAAATGTAACTCCAAAGTAACTAGTAACTAATCTGTCAGACAAATGTAGTGCAGTGCAAACACAGTACATCCTCTGAGATGTGGAGTACAAGCATGACGTTCTTGTAATGAAGTATTTTTACTTTGGTGTACTTGTACTTTTAGATCTCAGCATTTCCTCCCTCATCTGTACCCAGGTACAATTTTGAAGAACTTTTCTATTGTACTTCATACTTCTCCTTCACATCACAGACATGTAGTACTTTAACATGTAACTGCAGGTAGCGCTCACCTGACTTCACAGATAAACACAGCAGTGTACTTGAGTACCGTCATTTCCACCGTTAGTTAACGTGTTGTTGTTAGTTAGTTTACTGTTTGTTGTTGTTTACTGTTTGTTGTTTTTGTTAGCTTCAGTAAACAACAGGTCCATGCTGATGCAATAAACATTAGACTTTAACATTCCTCCACTGATTCATGTGTTTGTAAAGAAGACACCCTGCAGTCACTGAGGCAGTACTACTACTACTACTACTGAGTACCTGAGGCCATGGTTACTAAGTACAAGTACTGAACATTACTACTGTTCAGTAGTTGTCAGATAAATGTGGTGCAGTAGAATAAAGGAAATACTCATGTGAAGTACAAGTAACTCAAAATTATACTCGAGTCCAGTGCTTGAGTACCAGTACTACTACTACTACTACTTTTTTAACTATATTATAAGTACCACTACTTAACTATATTATAACTACTATTACTTCTACTTAACTATACTACAAGTACAACTACTTAACTATATTATGAGCACTACTTAATGAGGCGCAGTATTAAATCCTGGTGGCTGCAGCAGCTGCTCTCTGGGTGGGACAC
>NW_019476659.1:0-1271 GCF_002814215.2 Seriola lalandi dorsalis | reverse complement strand
TTTGCAAAGTTTGTGAGTATTTGAGGCAATGAGGTTATTTCCTGTAGAGATTCTGTAGACACATACTTGATTTTAAAGGTGGAGGACATAGTATTTCCTGTGCATCTTTTTTGTAATTTGCATGAGGTGATGAGTCAGACAAAACCTCTGTGCTGGCTTTGTAATACAGCGATGACACAGAGATATTAAGTGGATATCCCCTGGCTGACAGCAGATTTTTGAAGACTACCGCACGGCAATGGATGTGACAGTGGACAGCTTAAACGTTCGTTACAAGGAGGAAGATGGGACCGTGTTCTTTGAGTCTTATGTGCCCCCTTCTCGGGATGCTGTCCACCTGCCCACCTATGTCCTCTACCTGCTCATAGCTATCTTCATCGTGCTGTCTGTTCTTTACGCCATCATTGGGCACCTCATCAAAGACCTCATCCATGACTGTGCAGGTTTGTTACTGTAGCTGCAGCTTCTTAAAACCAGAAGATACTGTTTCCACTGTTCAATACAGTCTTTCATTGTGCTTTTCTCTTGCATCCTGTCTAATGATTTTCTCCTTACACATCTTCCCTCTCGCTCTGTTTTTCCAGATTGGATGTTTGGGGAGCAGCCTGAGGAAGTGGTGGTGAACTACTGTGAGGCAAAGGATAAGTTCATGGCCGACTGGTGTCCAGAAACCTCACCTGAACTGGAGGCGATGGCTCGGGCCGAGGAGAACAAGGTGGCTGACAGGGACTTCATGAAAGCCCCTGCCATTTGGATCATCAACACAGAACCTCGGGGGAGCAGGACGGGACCCCGAGTGATTTTTGGGAAGAGGACTTAAGGAAGAAATGAGTGAGGAAGAAGAAATCAAATCAGAGACGTGTTGTTGATGCTGACCTTCTGTATGTGTTGTGATTGCATGGATATCATGACTGAGAGGTGAAATGAGTGGCTGTAACACAATGTTATTGTGTAAGGGTGAAAATGTATTATGTTGCAACAGTAGGGGGTATCTCTGTCTATGTAGGAGCTAAATGCTTGAGTGGTCTCATGAGGACATCTAGTGTCTGTTGAGGAAACTACAGCTGATTTGCTACATGAATCTTACTGCACAGTGATGCTCGCACGAGTTTGAGATTAGAGATGAACAAAGAAACAAGAACAAAAAACTATGAGCATGCCTTGCCATGTCGTCTCTGATTTTTTATAGTTTATAACAGATTTTTTTTTGTTAACAGCTGATGAGAGAATATGTAGACAAAATGTGTGGTCAGTCAAGTGTATCAAGCGTT
>NW_019476658.1:0-1271 GCF_002814215.2 Seriola lalandi dorsalis | reverse complement strand
AAAAAAACTACCTAACTACGATTAGGCTTCACATTTACTTTAATTCATTCAACTTTTAAGTGCACTACATTTACAGTATGAGTCAAACATCTTTATTCATCATTTCTGCTGCTGAAATGGAGCAATGACTCAAGGTTTTGCCCTTTTAGCCAAATGAAGATGGTTTTTCAGAAAGTATTTAGAGATAATTAATTATTGCTGCATTATCTAACATCTGCGTTTTATTTAAAAACAGGTTTTAACTCATTTTCAGAACGGAATAATCAAAAAACAATTTGGAGGAGGACATTTCTCCTGCAGCTCCTCTCTGCATCATTCATTGTCGCTTTCTCTCGTTCTTTTGCTCGGCTTCTCACCAAACTGACGACTGTGAATTATCGCGCTGCCTTAACGAGGTCCCTTATGGTTATTACAGCAGTGTCCCTAAATTTATGTGCTGCTGATTTATAGATGGTAAAATGCTGCACATAGCACCTTTAGGGACAGTTTCTCCCCCAAACAGACAGAGAGTTGCAGAGTTATACTCCACGCAGTCACATGAAGTAGTGCCACAGGTAGCACCAGGTTCACACCGGCACGTCTGTGTGATTTAACATGGTGATGTAACAGCTCTTCACTGACACTGCTGCTGGATTTCTGCTCCAGTTCACCAGCAATGTTGTTATGGTGAGAAACAGTTCACGCTGCTGTGATGTCAAGAAGTTTTCTTTAAAAAGGAACATCCAGGAGAGCAGATGGATCCTTCTTTACATCCCTCTCTATTTCAATCAGTGTTTTGATATTGTTGTGGAAATGCATCTGCAAGCAGGGACTATTGGTGCATTCAAGGACACTTCAGTGTTTCAGATCTCAGAGTCTGCAGCCATTCAGCTCCCTTTGAAATGGTAAGAAGAAAATTACATTTGCAACTGAAATCACATTTATTCAGATTCAGAATTAAAACTAATTTAACCCTTTTAGTTTTTTTTCTCAAAGAACAAGTGATTTACGAGCAGATTTCTAAGCCATTTCAGTCGGACTTCAATAAGTCCTGCTCGCAATTTAACGCACAACTGACAGATTTTATTTTGGTTTCCATAGTGAACTGACAGGAAGTTAAATTAGCTGCTGATCTGAAGACAGGAAGTAAATATAAGACTTATGATCATGTGACAACAACTGAGTAAAAATAATCCAGTCCACCATTGTTTAGACTTAGGATGTGTTTTTGCAAAATGGCTGCCAATTAAATTAACAGTGTGTTAACATCATCGTGGCCAATATTAGATATT
>NW_019476657.1:0-1271 GCF_002814215.2 Seriola lalandi dorsalis | reverse complement strand
GGTTAGCTTAGCTTAGCATAGAGACTAGGGGAAACAGTGAAAACGGCTCTGTCCATAAATGTAAAAAAAATAAAAAATCCTCTGACAGGCCCTCTAATGTTAATCAATTAATGCATTGTATGTTATTTGTTTAATCCGTACAAAAAAACCTCCCAAAGATGGCAGTTTACTGTTTTACTGTGTTATGTGCGAGACTATTTCGTCTGGCAACTGCTCTTTGGTTTTTGCATACATTAAACAAGCGAAATATAATGTGTTAATTAATGAGCTTTAGACAAGGTGGTAGACAGATTTTGTTACATCTGGACAGAGCCAAGCCAGCTGTTCCCTCCTGTTTCCAGTCTTTACGCTAAGGTAACCAAACTGGTTTCTAGCTGTAGCTTCATAATTATCGTATAGACACGAGGCATCAGTCTTCTCGTCTAACTCTCGCCAAGAAAGCAAAAAAGCATATTTCCCGAAATGTTGAAGTATTCCTTTAAGCATTTCCAAGTTTCTTTTGTCTTTGGCAGCTGGACTTGTGAGTCTCTTACGGCTGTTGATCAGTAACTAGACTATAGGCTGGTCAATTAGTCGAGTATAAGACAGACAATGAACCTGATCTGTTCCCCCTGTCTACTCAACATTGTGAAGCCATTTCAGACATTTGCCAAAAAAAAGCAAACTTCAGGCCCTCGCATGTAGAGCTTAGAAAAAAGAAAAGCATAACTTAAACTAAATAACTAAAAAATCCAGTTTTGATGTGTGACAAACGGAAACTTACAGAAATGCTCCTGTGCTGAGTGTTTCACAAAAAATGTGTGAAATTCTTCATTTAGGCTTAAATACAATATATAAACATAATGGAGACATGGCATATATTATGCTTGAATATGTTGTATGCAGATTCTCAGAGACAGTGTTTACTCCTGCCATTCCTCAGCAAAGAAATTAGTGAGTTAATAGTCATATAATTTCATGAATAGTTAATGTAATAGACTAATGTGCAAAACTGTTTTCCCAACATCTTCCCCCTGCAAGAAGGGTAATCATGCAAAAAAGGTGACAACCAATTTGCCAGCATTGTTCTGATGCCAGAGATATAATTAAAGCGAAATGTCTTAAAGATTATTAAAATCATTAAAAATGACTGTATTAACAAGTGAATGATAGCAGAAGGCAACCTGTGGGCTGCCCTGCTGTGGTCCTTGGAGTATTTATCTCAAAATAAATCAGATTATAATTAGATGCATCCTGCTTCTACAATAGAATGAGGAGTTCAACTGAAATCG
>NW_019476656.1:0-1271 GCF_002814215.2 Seriola lalandi dorsalis | reverse complement strand
CTGCCACATAAATGATGAGTAAAATTAAATTTTTCCATGCCGGCCCCGGCTGCATCAGAGAACTCGTTCACAGCACAGAAATGGAATAATCTGTAACAAATTTCACATTTGTCATTTCACATTTATTATTTCTGAAGATGAAAGAATGAAATCCATCAAATAGGCCACTAGGGAAATGAAATACTGCAAATGAGGCAATTTAAAGTTGAAAGGAGAGATGTCAGACTTTTTTTGGACATTTTTACATCAGCTGCCGTCTGCAGGGGGGAACAGGTGAGGCTGCAGGATTTTTACAGCCTGTGGATGAAACATTCAAAGCTAAAGATTGAGCTTGGGTTCATTTCATGATAAGCACTGTAAAAATTAATTTAGTTCTGGTGCCTGTTGTATAATAATATTAACAGGCTGGAGTACTTCATGCAGCAGGAACCAGAACTCATATAACATAAAAAGAAAAAAAGTCAGGACAGGTTTGGGAGATTACTCCATCTTCAGGTCAGGCTTTCTGTCAGCGGTGTGGAGGAGTTGGACGATCAGCAGTGGGAGCACGTACAGACGTGTCAGCCACTTAATCGCTCGTCCCGCTCGCACCAAAACATTTTTCACCGAGTTACATGGACAGATCTGACCCTGTTCTCCAGGCGGGTTGTCTCCACGGGTCGTTAGATGCCTTTCTCCAGTGACAGTCGGCCCAATTTGAGACGTCGGTGGAGAAAGTGGAGTTTGCTGAGCAGAAGTGGTGACCAACAATGTAAAAATAACACATCACAAGTGAAAGTGCTGCATGAAAATCAGAAAAATGTGCTTCAAGTGTCAGGATAAAAGCAGCTATTTTATATACAGTTGAGAAGTTAAGACCAGTGGTTCCCAACCTAGGGGTCGGGCCCCTCCAAAGGGTCACCAGATAAATCCGAGGGGGTCATGAGATGATTAATGGAAGAGGACAGAAGATAAACAAAGTCTTTATATTGTCACAGTTTAGAATTTATGGACCCAAATGCAGACAACTGAGCAGAGCTGGAACGTTTGTTTAAAACCAAGGACCAAACACTAAGGCAAGAACTCAGGGACATAAAACGGGTAACTAACAGAGACACAAGGAATCATGGGAGAAATTAAACAGACGCAACAGGAGTCAAAGGACAAAGAGAGGAAGTAAACCAACCATGACACAGACAAGGGGATTTCAAAGTAAAACAAGAAATCAACAAAAGTACAAACATAAAGAGTCAAAATGGTCCAAAGAAATAGACCCTTCAGGGCAGACCACG
>NW_019476655.1:0-1272 GCF_002814215.2 Seriola lalandi dorsalis | reverse complement strand
TGTTGAGTTGCTTTAGCTTGCAAGGATACATGTAGTTACAAATGACAGATGTGTTTACTTTATACACAAAAACATTACAAATTCTCTATATATATATTATTTATATTTATGTAACATTTAAAGTAGATTGTAACACAAAAAGTATTAATCTGCTTCATTTACACTATGTCATACAAGTGCAGACTACACACTACCACTGATAAGGTAGCACACACACCCATAGTCTGGTATCATAATTTGAAAAGGCTTTTCTTGGCGTGTGCAACATTAGTATTTGATGAAATATTTTTGGGAATTCGTGATAATGAGGTAAGCAGCATTCCTCTCAAAAATAAGTTATAACTCTACAGCTCAATGTTTAAGAATGTTCCGTTTTGGTCTTAATTTTGAGAATTTACAGCGTAATGTGGAATTTAGGACCATGTTAAAAGGCCCAGTGTTAGTGATCACTTGATGCTGCATTTAACATAGACACACAACCAGTGAAAGAGAATGCACTACATGCCTCACTCCTGCACAAAATCAGCTATAAAAAGCTGAACAGCCAGTGTAGTCAGTACTTAACAAATACTCAAGTGTTCCAGTCCAGTGTGTACAGACTATTCTGTACTAGAAGAGTGTTTTACTTGTATAACTTCATATAGTTTTAAATAAGAAGTGAAACCTCCTATAGTGGGTCTGAATAAAAATAAAAGTATGCACCTTTATGCACACACGCTTCACCTCTTACAAACCAGTTGACCTTTATGGTGCCGTAAGGGTTGCAGAGTCATCATCATTAGGCTGTCACCATTGTGTAACGCTGAAAAGGTGATGTGACAGATAGGGTCTGTGAAGTAGTCACTAACTGTAGCGTCTAATATATGATTGACAGTCTGTAAGAAACAAGTGAAAAGACATCAACTATACACAAGACGCATAGGACGGGGTGGGATTCAGCTGTGTTTTTGTTGTGTGTCTAGCCGTCAATGTCCCAGCTGAAGAGGTGATGTTTCACCAACATGTCCTGCACTCCCTCTTTCAATGGTCTCTGCTCCTTTTCCTGGAAAAGAGAAATGTGGAAAGCTTTTACTTAAAGACAAACATGACACCACAGAGGGCAACTCCATTAAACTGGACCTCTTACCAAACACCAATCAGCAATTTTAGAGGAAAGCATTTTGTATTTGACAGCTTAAGTAAAAGAAATCTTGCTGACATCACTGACTGGGGTCTGGCCAGAGGTGATTTCAATATCCAACACAGAGAGTTGTGCACTAATGGTTTTTTCCC
>NW_019476654.1:0-1272 GCF_002814215.2 Seriola lalandi dorsalis | reverse complement strand
AGAGGCTGTTACTGTGTGGAGGGAGAAGAAAGAGAAGGGAGGAGGAGAAGGAGGGAGAGAGGGTGGTATTAAACGCAGCAGCCCTGTGTTATTGTGCTGCTGTGGCGGAGAGGAGAGGAGAGGAGTCTATCTGAAGTGACACACGGATGGATGTTTATTTTTAGAGCAGCGAATTATCTCACAACAGCACTGACTGTGATTGTGTGTGCGTGCGTGTGTGAGAGTGTGTGTCACTCTCTCAGCGAGAGTCGAGGGGAGATGTGGCCTGCTGTCCCCTACATACCACAGAGTTCACCAAGAGGGCAGTGTGCACAGGGAGAGGGAGAGAGAGATCAGAGCTGAAAGGATGAAAGACTTGAAAGAAAAAGAAAAGAAAAGAAAAAAGACCACAAACCACCCTGCAGAATTTAATCTACCTTAAAATACCTGTACAGAGTCAGGAAAGGCAGTTTTGAGCTTTGTGCAGCATACCTGAGGCCATAACAACATCAGATGCAAATTGTTGCTCCTGCTGTTATTCTCAACTCACCTCTCTCTTTCTGTTTCAGCAAGGACTACCCAGTGGTCCCCCGCAGTACCGTCCGCCAGAGAGCCTGCTCCACTGGGAGTCCTTTCAGCGGGGAGGGGCGGGGTCTGAGAGGCTCCCCCGAGGCTGTCGGATCCCCCTACAGCTGTGAGAACGGCTTGAACAGCAGCAGCAGTCCCCAGGAGCTGCTGAGCGCTCCCCCCACGCATTACACCCTGCCTCATCCTCCCCTGCAGCACGGCCAACAGCCGCAGGTCTTCCACTGCAAGAGGAAAGGTAGGAGGAAGCTCTGCGCCGTGTGACAGAGAATTACTGCCGAAGTCTTGAGATATAAAGACAAGTTTACAAAGCTATGACCCATTTATTTTGATATTCACCGAGTTATTGTAATAGTTATTGTACACGTGGAAACAAACAGTGTTTATCTCACTTTAAAAATGATTTGTGAATGATATTACACCCCCTAACGTTTCCTTATACCAAGTAGGAAAATCTCCCCTGAGCAGCCGTAAAACTGATAATGACTGGTTTCTCTCACCTGATATATAGTTTATGAACAATAAACAGCTTTGGGTAAATGTCGTAGTAATTGAGTTTCTGTTTTCAGGTCACAAAAAGGACCATTACAGTGGTTTTACATGTTTTTGCCAATTGATTACTAATTTACAAAGTTACAGTTATTTGTATAAACTAAAAGTTATAAACTATTATCTAAAGCATGGTATCCATGAATTTAGTTAAAAAAT
>NW_019476653.1:0-1272 GCF_002814215.2 Seriola lalandi dorsalis | reverse complement strand
AATGACTTGGATCTGTCCCAAAACTTAATGAGTTCTGGCCCACTCCCCATCTTTCCACCAAGTTGAGTGCAAATCAGTCGAGCATTTTTTGCGTACTCCTGCTGAGAAATAAACAAACACATGTGAAAACATTACCTCCTTTGCAGAGGTAACAAAGTACAGTTCATCATCTCACTACCACCAGACATCACATATGTCTTCCACAGCGACACATGGAAGTGTTTTCTGAAACGATGTCTCTGTCAGCAGCACGTCATTTGTGTAAATCTTACAAAACTGTTACAAATTGTGAAAAATAAATCTGTTTTATGATGTGACCACACTGATGTAAAGGTTTGGTTTGGTAACTAATAAAGGGCTACTGTAAGTAATAGCCAGTCTCTTTCCTAAGGCCCTGTCTAGTTTTTAGAGTTAGAATCTCAATATGTATCCAATACTCAGTCCAAATCAGGGTTCCTCTAGTGGGGCTGGTCCCAGTCGCAGTCAAATATCCCAGTGTCCTTGCTCATGCAGGTCCAAACGATCTATTCCCCGTTGACCCAAAGCAGAAACTGGAAACAAACAATAGCACACAATCACTGGCAAGCGTTGCTGTGCTCAGGAACCACACTCAGTCTCTGAGTCACATTCCTTTATTTATCAGAATTTGTGGCCCATCAGTGGTCTCTGATCACTCGCCAACTTGTTTCTGTTGGTCACCCTCAGAACAAGGTGCCCGGATCAGGTAGCAGCTGACATGCCCCAAGGAGAGCGAACACCACCCAAGTTCCACCTGTCTTTATAGTAAGGTAGACTGACTGTGGGCCAATGGCTAGAAACAATTAGAACAGGGGGAAATGCAAGGGGGACAATACGCTGTGCAAATTTCCATAATGCATAGAATGGTTAAAGCCAAGTCCATGCAAAGAGTCCATGCAGAAAGGTCACTCTGACACTACAAGCTAAATTCATATAGTCCACAGCAACCAGATTTAACACTTCATAAGACACAACACACCCATTAAAAGGGTTAAACAGAACACAATACATTTTAAAGAATACATAAAAAGTATCACACCATAAAAACATAACCATAGCAGCGTTATGGAGACCATCACACAGTCCTTGTAACCCTGTGACATATGAATAGGTGATTGTGGCTTGTAAGGTAAAGCGCTTTGAGTGGTTGATAAGACTGCAGTCCATTTACTCCATTCCAATTAGGTTTAGGGACAAGAACAACTTGGTGAAGTGTAGGGAAAGATTGTGGTATGGGTTAAATTACTACAATAA
>NW_019476652.1:0-1272 GCF_002814215.2 Seriola lalandi dorsalis | reverse complement strand
GTCCTCCTTAACACAAATATGTGGATATATTTCTTTTTACTCAAATTGGCATTTTTCTGTTTTTTTTTTTTTTGTTGAGTTGATGAATCGAACCCTCCAACCCCCGTACCCCCACTGTAGCACTACCCCAGGGGTACAGCTGCCCCTGGCTGGAATCACTGACTTACCAACTAGAATAATATGATTGCAGAGTAAAAAATTAAAATTATTTAGCTTACTCATGGAGAACATGAGCTACCATTTGAGTCAGCATGGCACCTTGTGTATTGGTTTTAAAAAAAGGTTTCTTATGAAGTGTAAAAAAAAAGAAGTCTCCCAAAAGAGCCGTGCTTTCATCCTGAAGAACAGTCTGATTTATCCCAGGCTGAAAAGAGGCTTGCTCAGTGTGGGGCTCAGTGGTGTTTAGTACCCGTCTTGAGGTGTTTTTAGTCCCTTGTGTCCAGTGCCATTTATAGCAAGCATTCAAGAGTTAAAATCTAGGACAGGGGTTAGTCCTTTGCTTCTTCTGTGCTGAGTGAGTAACAAATATAATGGGTCAGCAGAGCTCAATGGCATAGTTTGGCTCCAACCGGCAGTGTTTGTTCCCTGTATCCATCACGTTGTTATGTCATGTTCAAATAGTATCAAAAAAGCAGGAGTACAGCTCCAGCTACAAACTAAACAGTTATGCATCGGCCTTTGCTATGTGTCTGTTTGGATAAAGTCATCCTAAATGAAACATCTTATCAGACTTGCCTTTCATATTCAAGAGCAGAATTTATCTCAGCTGTTCAGCGATCACTGCTTTTTCTGTCTCTCAGGCTGTCTATTAATCTCTGCTTGATAGGATACAATTTTTAATCTTTAATAATGAATGAAGTCTCTGGTCTTTTTTTGCTTTACGCGTGATTCAACACTGGAACTGAGGAGTCTGTTGAGAGTATTGTAATGTGTGGAAGGTTTTGGCTTTTGTTTTGATAACATCTGTAGTCGTGTTTTTAAGTCAGCCCCCGCTGCCACGACTCATAAGGCATCCCTGTCAAATTCGTAGTCAATGGAAGGTTCTCCAGAGTCTAGTTGAAAGGGAATCACTTAGGGAAGAAACCAAGCTTGATCAAAGTCTGTCATTCCCAACAAACGAGCCATCCTCTCTGTTTGTTTGCTGATTTTACTGTATTTTTTTGCTCTGGAGATGCAATGAAACTGTGCCAGGAAGTGTTTGTCATTACTTCCTTTTCAAAAGTAATAATTTAATACTTCTCTTTTTCAGCTGCTTTTAAATGTCTCCAGCAT
>NW_019476651.1:0-1272 GCF_002814215.2 Seriola lalandi dorsalis | reverse complement strand
ACACACACACACACACACACACACACACACACACACACACACACACACACACACACACACACACATGCATACGCACACATGCAAATTGTCCATAGGGAGGCAGTGTGATGTTACATGAAAAGGCACTCTCTGGTTGTGGGCTAGAGGGCAAAACATCAATTATTACTTTAGGACTGTGTGGGTTTCACAGTCTGGCTGTGTCACTGACTGCGTGTGTGAGGTCTGTCTATGGTGTGTGATTATATGTAATACACGTAAACACATGCTCACACAGTCACACACTACAAATAGATGATGTGATGCTGTGCTGCAAATGTCTTTTTAGGACACTGGGAGCTTGTGTTAGGTAAAACACAAACAGATAGATTGATACACAAAGAGACAGACAGATGGGAGTGTTATGTGTTATATTTTTCTCTCGTGGTTTCTAAGCTGATTTCCTGTATTTCTCCCCTCACCCTCCGACTCAAACCACTTCCTTCCTGGCTGCATCTCAGCTGAAGCAGACCCCAGTGCACCGAGTGAGTACCCTCGATGTAATCTCTAACACCTCGGTCCTATGGAAGCCGCACAGACGGGTCTATTGGTTTCCAGATCAGATCAGACCCTTATGGATTGCCCCTCTGCAGTGAACAGTGGCAGATGTATGGATTAAGTCCAAGAGTTACCAGACCCAACTGTGGGGTGATTAGGAAGAGAAATTTATAGAGTGAAATGAATGCTAAAGAGATAAGAGTGGTTGTTTGGTTGATAAAAGAGAGGATACTGTATGTGTATGAATACATAACAAAATATTTGAAATTCTAATGCACATAGTATAAACTATACTCAAATTATTCAAACCCTAATGTCAGACAAGAATGTCAGTGTTGCGTAATTCTGTAGAACCCTTGATTACGTTTAACATTCATGTATTCTGCAATATCAAATGATGATATTGTTAAGATTATGGAAATACGACAAATAACTTGCAGTTAAAGTACGTAAGTAAGTTAAGATTAGGCAACCAAACATTTAAGTTTCGAGAAACATCATGGTTACGGTCAATAAAGGCACAAAGGTCAATTACAAGTCAGTAACAGGACGTAGATTGTTATGGAACTGAGTTTTTTCTCAGGTTTTGTCAGGATTTTTAAGCCACGCTTTAATAATGTTTGAACAACACAAATAAAGTGTGAACACCTTGGTTCTAAATGTTGCTGTTATATTTCACCACAGAAAAGGGGAACCTTGAAGACCCATTTGTTTATGGTAAGTTTAGAAAAAGTCATT
>NW_019476650.1:0-1273 GCF_002814215.2 Seriola lalandi dorsalis | reverse complement strand
GATCAATCACCCCTCATATCTCATCAGCTTTCTCCTTTCATTGACATGTTGAAGCTATTTTATCTCCTTGCCACTGCTGAATGTGGTTACAACCTATGTGCTCTGACACATAACATCCTAAATAATTGATTAAAATTATGTGCAAAACAAACCAAAGGCCATCCTTCCCCCTCTGCATGCAGAATCATACCATATGCTGTAATTTCTATGCCTTCTTTAAGTCTTACCTTTAATTACCTTGGCAGACAATAACCTGTGCCTTCGTATTATATCAATATGGGAGGAAGATAATCAAACTGTTGTCTTTTGGTCGTTTAAAACTCAAGAAGACATTATTAGAATTCATAACAACCTGTACAACGCTACACCAAGAAGGCTTTCTATGCTTAAGTATGATCAACAGGGCCTTACTTCCCAATACAGTATGTAGCATATATTAAAGGGCCACTTCTCTTCCTTTGCACATAAAGATCGGTTCACTAGTAATTGGGAGTACGACCCAGCCTGTGAAAACAGCTGTATAATGTTTTCTGTGGCTCTAGAGCAGCTTTGTCAAGTCTGAGGAAACAGCTCCTGTGGTGTCATCAGGGTTATCACAGCTTGGGTTTGGAGACTTTGGCTATTTTAACATTACAGAGCTTAATGCTCAGTTCTGATTTTTTTTTAGTCTGATCCGATCTTTCTTTGTTCAAGGTTCAAATTGATGTTTATAAGTAGCATATATCCGGCTCTGGTGTGAACACAGTTGAGGTCTTAAACTGCCACACATGTACAGATTTAACTGAAATGTGAGCCGCACGTGTACATAAATAACCACAGTCAACAGAAGGTGACAAAAGGCTAAAGTCGTAGCTTCTCTCCTCATGTTTGTTGTTGTGCTGAGACTGAATGCTGACAACAGACGTTATGTGCACGCTCAGAGAAGTGAATTCATGAATTCTGATCTGAACTGCGGACCCCACGTCAGGGGACCCCAAGTCTGTGAGCCAATAGACAAACAGTAGAGGCCCTAAACATGAGGTCCTTATCTTCCACAAAAGTATAAAAACAAATAGGCTACTACTTATGTTGTTAATTTAACTCTTTTTTTTTTACACAGATTGAGAGGGTAACTCACAGTAACTTATGTGTAATTTTAAAATTCTATAAGTGAAATAAGGATCCAAGAATGCCACAAAAACAGAGAAATGTTCAGGTGTTCCTGGACAGATATAGTTCTTTACAAATCTAACTTTAGCATTTTAATGTTAGCAAACACTTCCACTGACAACAC
>NW_019476649.1:0-1273 GCF_002814215.2 Seriola lalandi dorsalis | reverse complement strand
TTTTTTTTTTTTTTTGCTTAATTGTGCCATTAGGCTGATTATTTGCAGAAGCTATATACAACCAGTTACTCCTCTGCATGTTAATACACTCACACAGTATATACTGCGCTGTTCCCTCCTGATTAAAACAAAGAAAGTGTCATATTCAATGTGTAGATTGTTTGAGGAGAGGTTGGAGAACATCTGGCTGTCACGCCTCCGCCATGATGTGGGAGTAACAGTCAGATGTCCTCCAACCTCTCCTCAGGCAGTGGCAGGACTGTATTACTGTCACTCCGCTCAAAAACAAAAATCAGTGCTGGAAACAAAAGAATCACGACTGGCGTGTGTTCCAGAGTTTCTTATTGTGAGTCTGTCCAGCACTCGTTATCAGCAGGATGTGTCCTGTTTCTCTCTGATTAAGGTTACTTTACTTCAGGCATGTGTGTCTATTGATGCTGAAACAAAATGAAACGCATGTTACTACCACAGAAAAGTGTGGCTGTAATATAATTAATCAATTAACAAACTCATTATGCGCACAGTCAAGTGTGGCATCTGAGGAGTAATTTACCAAATATATAAAAGAACTGGATGCACTGGAAGCACCAAAAATAAATTGAAATACAACATTTTGCTGTTTAATGAAGTTGGAGCCAACACCAAGATGAGAATAGGATGAAGACGGCAACTAAAGAAGCAACTAAAACTACATGGTCACAGTTTTAAGATTAAGCCAGTAGGATGGATAGAAGCTGACTTTACATGCACAAAAGAATGTCTTGAAAGAGTTAAAAAGATGCACTTAATTTCCCTCAAGCAAAACATTTTTTTCCAGCTTGATGTTTAGAATAGAGAAGGAGTACAAGTAAATTAATTTACTACACAATGAATGAACATAGCTCATATGTTTATATATACAAATCACAATAACAAGCAGCAAGGAACTGTAAAATTCAGATTTAATATCTTAGATCTTTGTTTTTCTCCTGAAGTGGGTAGATAATACTAAGTAATCACTTTATAAAGCTTCTCAATTAAGTCCAACGAGACAGTGAGAAATATTGGTTGTCTATTTGGTCTTTGAATGGCAACTTATCATTCAAGTGTACAGAGACATTTTCATGATGATGATGAGTATTTAAACTTCTCAATACAGTACATTTTATCTATATCTGATCTGACCTTATTCCCAAACTCATCCCAAACTTTATTACATCTTCAACATACTCACAGTATGTACACAGTCTGTATATCTTCCTCACACTATTAACAGGTGGGGAGATAATAAATC
>NW_019476648.1:0-1273 GCF_002814215.2 Seriola lalandi dorsalis | reverse complement strand
GGTTGAATGTATGGGGGTTGATGATTTTAAAATATACAGTAGGTTAGTATTTCTCTTTTTTCTTTTCCTTCTTTTTCTTTTTTTTTTTACAAAAATTTCCAGCACCACGGTGGTTGTGGAGCTGTTGAATTAAAACTGCGATGTGACTGTAACTATTTGTTACAATGCCGTCACACTATCTAATAAAATGTGTTTAAAAGCAAAAGCAAACTGTTGTATATTGGCTGACCTGGTGGAGCAGTGATCTAATGTGCAGGAATATGCTTTTCTCTCATTCTTGCTGTCGTTTATTATTAAGTATAAAAGGCAAAGGAGAAGGAAATTAAAATCCAATATCCAGTCTGACCTCCTCATTGAACGGTAGCTAGCAGTGATATGTTAATAATATTTTCAGTGTCAAGTTTAAATTTCATTGCTGTGATGAAGTTGATGTTGTTTGCCTCCTGCAAGTGACATCAAGTAACATAGAAAAGTATTTTACAAAGACAGACACATTATGTGTTGTTCCCGTCCATGCCGAAAGCAAAGACACCACCACTGCTGAACAATAGGTGGCAGAAAAGTCATGTATTCCCTGATGAATCAGAGGCTCCAACACAATGAAGGCAAACCAGACGATACTGTTGTGACTGAGATGTTTGTTTTATGCATGAACAAAGTGAAACACAGGACAAAAAGTTTAAATGACAAGTACATCCCTATTATATCTCCCTTGGCATCAGGGTTCACTTCGCTTAACAAAGCTGATGAACAAGAGGACTGATGTTCAGGATTGTTCTTATGCTTACGAGAGCTGGAGTTCATCTTTCACTTACGATCCTCAGGAGAACAAAATCTATATTTTATTCCCTGAGGAATTCATAATATGCTCAGTTACTCACTGTAACAATGTGTTTGGGTGCAAAGTAAGGCTTAAAGCTGTTTCACTGTAGATAACTGAAAATAAGCCGTTGCTTGACATTATAATGCTGTAAATGCAATCCTCAGAGATGTGAGGTTGCAGGATTATCAGGGCAGGGTTGCATTCTGCCAGTAAAATGAGCAGGAGGATGAAAATAAATTTAAAATTGGCAAGAGTGGAAAACAAGATGTGCAGTGAAATGTGCCTAAAATCCATCCTTAATGATCTGTGGTCTTATCAAACAATTAACCATTTTTGCATCAGTGTGTGAAAAAACCATTGATGCCAGGTATTTAATGTGCTCTTTTAGCCACCTTGAGTATTATATCCTGCACTGGCTTTGAAAAGTCTGCACTAGTTGAGCCGTGGACA
>NW_019476647.1:0-1273 GCF_002814215.2 Seriola lalandi dorsalis | reverse complement strand
CGCGCACAGACACACACACACACACACACACACACACACACACACACACACACACACGTATCTGCAAATACACTGACAAACATATAGAATACTAACCACCCCCTGCTAAAAGCAGAACAGGATGCCAGAATTAGAGACTTAATTGATTCATTTACAAAGCAGTGTTTGCTGTTTCAACATGTCTTTCAAGTAGAGCTCTGTATGTGACATGCAAATCTTTCAGAAGATCCCCAATGAAAGCACATAAAAAACTAGACTAAAGACAAAGTCAGAGCCTCATAGAGGCTGCATTGCTCATTACCATCCACAATACAAAAGGTTCAGATGGAAAAAAGAACACAATGATGATTTTGTGTGGGGCCTATAAATGCACAGTCTGACCTCAGAATGGCACCAAAAAACTAAAACTAAAACCTCTGGGGTGCATGAATACACTCATCAAATGAATAGCAGTCAAACAACAGTACTATATTGGATAATACAGTATCTTATGTGCAAGTAGAAATTTCAGTGTGGGGCACAGGGTAACTAAAGTCGAGAGTTCATCCTCTGTGAAACACGGATATCCCAAAAAAATTTCACATGCAACACTGATTACTTGGACCAAGGGGTGAGTTTGAGTGACGTTATGTAGTGGCTAAATTGGACATCTGTTTGGAGTATGAAAGCATTTTTCATGGAAATATGTGAAATTTGGCTGAATGATGACACAAGAGTAAATTCAATTTCTAATATATCAAAAATATTCATGACAATCTGGCCATTGCTTTTCAATATATCTCTTTATGAAAAAAGAAGTATGCTAATTTTGACCTGATGGTGGGTCAGTTGATCATTGCAGTTTTACGAATAGTTCTCTGGGGACGACAAATATCCATCTCAAATTTCATGGAAATCTGACTCGAAGATATTGCAATATGTTGCTAGACCAACAAGACAAACTAGGACAAATTGAGTGATTGACCCAATGATATACCCAAGCTTGGGCTCTGCTGACAGCTGGGGATAAACTCACATGAGCTTTCTTTTCCACATAATATTGCTCCCACTTTGTATGAATTCAAACAAATTTCCTTTGAAAAACAAAAGCAGGTGCACACTTTGGCTGAGGTGCAACATCTCATTTTCCATCCTCCTGTCAGGTGGCTGTGGATTTGCCACTAAGTGGCCCTGAGAGGTGGATGTTCATGCCTGACTCCCTTTGGTCATTGTTCTCTCGGCAGCAGTAGTGTAGATCTGTCATGTAGTATTATAATAATTATATTAGGCAGGG
>NW_019476646.1:0-1273 GCF_002814215.2 Seriola lalandi dorsalis | reverse complement strand
AAGTAAACCCGGCCACATCCTTTTTCCAACATTATATACAGTATAATGGTGCACCAATGAGTATGACAACCTGTAGACTTATTTGATCATTGTCCACATGAACACATGTTCCTTTCAAATGGCAACATCTAATCTTACATTAAAATAATGCCACAAATGTTACTTACAAAGCTACAAAGCACTTGTTTACATCTTTCTAGTAGACAGACCTCTGTATCAACGTTAATATACCATTAACACGTTTGTTTTGTGTGATTTATGTTCAAACCTCTGAGAAAATAGTGTGACAAGGATTTACAGCGGTTTTAGTGTATTTAGCATTCGCTTATAACAACCCTACACATTTAATACATACAGTACATAAATCAGACTGAAACATTTCCAGTAATGTAATGACCAATTCTAATACTAGACATAGAGAAATATCACAGCTAGTTACAAAGTGTATCTTAACCACTCTACTCTCTTAAGACATGACAATAAGAGAAATGATTAAATGTCTCTCCTTTTTTTGTGCTTGCTAATGGCATTACATCTCTTTGTTATGCCTCGCTGGTGCAGACAGCAGTCCCTCAGTAATTAAGTACAAATGCTAGAGAGAGAAAGAGATCGAGAGAGGGAGAGAAAGAGAAAGACGCAGGCTCAGCTGGTTCCCTGAACATAAAAACAGGTCTAATTAACAGCGTTGACTTCACACATGAGATTGACTCAAAGGGGAGTGAATTGCAGGCAATTACTCATACAGCAGAATATCATTTATAGACAATTCATTTTGAAACTTCTGCCAATTTATTTCTTTTAGTGCCAAGCAAATTCTAGACAATGTAAAGTTTAAATATATTATTTTTTTGGGGGGGGGGTCTGATGTATAACAATATTTACATTCATATTATGGATATTTCCTCTCAACACGTCAAGATCAGAGGAAATCTTGACATGATTTGCTGTCTGAACAGAATAGTTGTCAAATTATGTGTGATTTAGAGTGTAGATTTTGTAAAATGAACAGTCATTTAGATGGTAAATACTCCATACATAATCCACATTCACATCAATTCCTCATGCAACCAAATGTACCTACTGTTATAGAAGACAAAGGGACACATCTATTTTGCTTAAAATGTAGGCCAATCACACCCCCACCCCCACTTATTTTGGCTTTGTCTAAAGTTGTTCCAATTTCACAATGGGGAAGTTACCTGGTGTGTGGATAGTGCTTTGTCATCAGGTTTGTCTGACAAGAGATGGGAAAAAAAAAAAAAAAACCTCCCCC
>NW_019476645.1:0-1273 GCF_002814215.2 Seriola lalandi dorsalis | reverse complement strand
CACACACACACACACACACACACACACACAGCACTGAGAGGGTGAGTCAGGCTTCTGAGGCTCTAAATCTGTCTACACTGACCCCCTCCTCTTAAAGCACCACTCCAGAGAACACACTCCGAGTCTCCCTGTATCTCCAGTCCCTCTGTCTTCCTCTCACACTCCTCCGTCATTACCAGTGTCTTTTAACACTGAACCGTAGACGGCTTTGTGGTTCTGCCCGTCTTTAATTTCCAGCGATATCTTTTAATACCCTTTTTCATGCACATCATCTCCTGAGCTTGATGAGCCGCAGCTCTTTATTTGCATTTAAAGTATTCTTATTTCCGAGCAGCAGTATTTACATTTACACCTCCAGTCAAGTTTTAATGCAGTTTAAGGTCAGAAGAAAGGTGAACGGCGAACGCAGTCTCAAGCATCAAAGGGAATAACAGATATTTACTGTGCAGCTCTAATGTTTGTTGTGTTACAGTATTTTACAATAGTTATCACCACAGACGTAATAATAACTGTTATACTGTAAAAAGTTTAGGTTAAAAAGTTTGTCCAATAGCAGCGAGGAGAAGTGAAGCGGAAGCAGAAGTCTGTATTTTAAAAGGAGATAAATGAGACTTCTGAAAACGTCCATTTCATTTATTTAATATGCTGAGTTGCTTTTAATGTAGACGAGTCTGACTTCACGCTGCGTTGTTGTTAGTGAATAATTTCCTGCTCTGTGTTCACCGTAAAGTTTGGTTTTATTCAAGACAAAAAGAATGAAATTTAGCTTTTTAGCTTTTTTCTTTCGGTGGTTTTTAGTATCTTGATGATGTCACTTCCTGTGGCCCCGCAGCTCACCCAGAAGGAGTCTCTGGTGACGTTACTGGACAACCGCACGTGGGCCAAACAGGGCATCGCCGAGGAGTTCGACTACATCGGACACTCCCAAGCCTGGAAACACCCGCAGGTCAACGTCTTCGTCACCCTGGTCCTCTTCATCGTCATGAAGGTAGGAGATTTTAAATTATTTCACGTCAGCTATTACAGACAAAAGTATATAATAATTAAATAAATATATAAAGTTATGTTCCCAGGAGGCCATTTAAAGTTTGGGTCCAAAAAAAAAATCAGGTATAACTGTTGACGGTTAAAATAACAAATATCACCAGCGGCAGATTGTGTCTGCAGTTGCTAAATAACTTTTATTCCACAACAGCTTAAATGAAATGTTTGCTCTCTGCAAACTGGTGTCTGAACTTGGCCAAAGATTGTTTGTTAGAAGAGACACATCACT
>NW_019476644.1:0-1273 GCF_002814215.2 Seriola lalandi dorsalis | reverse complement strand
TGTGTGTGTGTGTGTGTGCGCGTGTGTGTGTGTGCGCGTGTGAGTGTGAGCCTTTTGTATGTGCATATGTTGGGTGTGCATATGTCATAGTCTAATGTGTTTTTGCAGAGCCCGCCTGTGTGCAGCCATACATATGTATGTGTTTGTGTGATGCATTCATGTGCAATATGTGTTTATGTATCGCTGTCATCCATCAGCAGATATATGGAGTGAGGGGGACCTACCTCCAGGCTGGCGGGAGATCTCAGATTCATCAGAGGTCTATTTCTGGCATGTCCCCACTGGCACCACACAGTACCACCGACCTGTTGCCTCCGGCAACCAACACACATCTCCCAACAATGAGCCAGACACTGAGCGTGACCCACAACAGCAATCACAGGACTCCCTCAAGCCACTCAATGAGGTCAGAACAAATGATCTAACACGCCTTGTGGTCTAACATATTTATATTTAACTCGCCCTTATATTTTACAAGGCCATATATTCAGGTTCGACCAGTGTAAGTTTTTTCTTTTTAAATTAAAGCTAAAGATTGTTTAATGTCAACATATTCAATCCCCAGAGAGAAAAATGCTGAATATTAATGATAATAGCACTACATGTTTAAAGGTTACGTGATCTTTTATTCAAAGCTAAATGTTCAGTGTGGTGTAAGAGATTATTATTCCTGCACATCCCCGCACATCCCTGTGAGGAAACACACTTTTGTGCAGGTAATTTCGTATGTAAAACATATCTGAGGAAAGGAAAACATAATTTAATTTCTTTCAGATCAGCGTGACACATTATTGGTGAAAAAGTTGAAGCTTATATCTACAAGTTATGCTATCCTCATAAACTGGTTGGCAGTGAGGTGTCTCTAGCAAACCTGCTTCCACTCCTCTGTAACATTTAAACCATTGGACTCGTCATGGATGCCCGTTATAAAAGAAAGAATTTGCTAAAACTTTTATTTATAAAAACTAGGCATTAAAATCAGGTCTTAATGTTGAAAATACTAGCTGGACAAAACACTCCTAACTCAAGGTCCACTTACTAGTTTTTTGTGGGGTTTTAACCACATCTAACGGTCTCAGTGAGCCATTCATGAAACCTTAGCAAACTCGGTCTGCTGATGAAATGTGACTGAAAGCTGAAATTGAGTTAAGATTGTTTTTGTGACATATTTATTTATTTATTTAGTATTTTTCAAAAACCATTATGTGAAGAATTTGTGACAAAAGTTGATGCTTTAACTGGTACAAATGCAATCTTGTCCAGTATATTAGAA
>NW_019476643.1:0-1273 GCF_002814215.2 Seriola lalandi dorsalis | reverse complement strand
CCTTAAATCTGACTTGAACACGTTCATATGAGCAACTAGTTTGGAAGCGACTCGTTATCCAGTTCGCACACACTGAGAACGGACACATCGTGTGTAGATGAAATCTCACAAAGTTTCATATCAGACACAAATTCTTAGTATTTATTTTGTGTTTTTATTCGTGTTAAAAAGGAACTCCAGTGACAATCCGCATCAACGTCTGTTTCCAGGCGTGGGGAGCACTACTAAAGCGTTTCGTGTCTCTGAAGGGAGCTGTGTGGTGACGTCTGATAAATGTCCTCAAGTGATGTCACTCGAGTCAGCATCAGTTGGGTCTGAAGACTACAAGTTTGAGAAGTAAAAATATCTATAAGTTTGGAGTTTGAAAGCAGTGAGCTTACCAGACCTGTGTGACCCGTTCATCCTCTCTGCTCAAGGCTTCATCAGCTGCTACTAGAATAACACACACCTGAATCTCTGACCGAACCGCTGGCGTTGTATCAACGCAGGTTTTAACGAGGAAGAGGAGCGTGTCGAATAACAAAGACAAGATTTCTGCTTCTGCTGCATAGATTATGATCCATTTGTTTTAAACTATCCATCATGAGTCTGACAGTGTTGTAGGAAGTTATTACTTGGAGTTATTGCACATACCATTCAACCATTCCTCCACCCAGATGGTTTTATGTGTCAGTGTCAGGATAATAACACTATAAGACTAGTTCCTTTTAGTGGCTTTCCAAGAAGAGTCTTGGACTTTTAATTTTTACCTTTTGGAGGGAAATTAACTGTTAATAAGCAGGTAGCAAAATAAAACAGAAAACTTTATATGTACTTGTTCAGTACAACTAAAAATTCTCGACAAATTACAAAATATCGGACAACGTCAAGCAACAACAAGAAGAACGTTATGTTATTACTGAAAAGGATGTGTGGAATGGTTTGATGATAAGAACAGAACTAAACAGAACTGACCACAACCTGGGAGAAGCTGGTGGGAGAAGCTGGTGGAAGCTGCGATAATTTGGTAATTTTAGAGAAAGCACCAGGTCATCAGGTACAGGAAAGCCGCTGCAGCCCGTGGAGCTGTGGCGGTCCGGTCGATGTAGAGATGCTGTGGTGGTGCCAGAGGCTCAGGGGAGATTGAAAATTAGGCCTGCTGGTCCGGGTCAGGGAGGGAGTGGACAGGGTGGAGACCCTTGCACCAGTCAACAAGCGAACGCCAAGATGCGTTCAGGGGAGGGTCAGTTTTCTTAGAGCAAGATATCAACCTCAGAGTCATCACACCACATAA
>NW_019476642.1:0-1273 GCF_002814215.2 Seriola lalandi dorsalis | reverse complement strand
CAGATGGGGGAGGAGCTGTGAGTGTGTCTGTACAGATGGGTGTGGTCTCTCCCTCAGATGGGGGAGGAGCTGTACGAGGAGCGGGTGTACGCAGCAGGACACTGGGCCTGTGTGACCAGAGGCGAGGATCTGTACGAGCAGAGCATCTCTATGGGCTTCATGAAACTGATGCGCTTCATCTGTAAAGAGAACTCCGCAGGTCAGACCCCGCCCCCAACACACACCTCAGTTAACCCGTCTCACTGACCTTGAAACAACAATAACAGTATTATTAATTAGAGCATTAATTATAAGCAAAGTATTATTCATAATAACGAAGAATTAAGACTGAAGACAAACTTTTTCCCTGATCCTTCACTTCCTGTTGGAACCTGTGATCAGTATTGATTGTGTATTGATCATGTATAGGTAAATACCTGGGAATGACGGTGCCTGTGGTCAGTAACATTCACATGATGGAGGATGGAACCACGTTTAAGAAAGATGTCCAGACTTCGTTCTTCCTGCCCGCTGACTTTCAGACCAACCCCCCCCAACCCCACGACTCCGACATCACCATCGTCTACAGAGAGCCAATCAGAGTCGTCACCAGGTCAGTTCTTTATCAGACGGCTCATCATTATCTTCATTGGTTCCTGAGGATGAAAAATGTCAGTTGAACCTGCAGAATCTTAAATTTATTTCACTGATCATCATTAATCTGAACCAGTAATCAACAAAACAAACATGAGGTCCATGTTGAAGCTTACCTCAACAGTTTTGTTAAAGATGAATAAATGGATGAAATGGATTAAAGTCTGGATTAAAGTGATGAGGTTTATGGTCAGTTCAGTATTTTAACATTCACACTTTGATCTGAACGCAGCTTTAGTTCTGGAGCTGAAACAAGCGATCAGTTCATCGATTAGTAGATCGACAGAAAACTTACCAGCAGCTTTGTTTCTCCCGCACTAGCGGTCATCAGACAGGTGTGTCAGAATGTCTGCTCTCTGATTGGCTGACAGGACATTCCTGGGGACGACCACGGAGGAGACGGTGACACGTCAGATCAGTCTGCTGTGGGAGATCCTCGGCGCCACCGACGACCTCTGCAGAGACAACTACATGGTCGCTGTGTACGAGAACCCTGGCGTACCTCGCCGCAGGAACGAGATCTGGTTCATCAGACGCAACCTGTAGATGCCTTCCTCTGCTCCGCCTCCTCATCCTCCTCTGATTGGCTAGTTTGTTGTTTACACACTTCCTATAGCCGAAATAATTTTTTTTTTTTATG
>NW_019476641.1:0-1274 GCF_002814215.2 Seriola lalandi dorsalis | reverse complement strand
TCACATTCAAGCTTGCATACATCCCTGACCATGGTTTCTTACCCAAAACATGCAGGAGAGGCAAACCCACGTCCTGGCCCTCCCTGCCAGAGCGGAGGGCAGAGGAAGAGAGACAGAGGGCATTCTGAAAAAACAAAAAGCGCCACCCAAGGGCTCTCCAGTCTCACGGCAGAAATCCACAGTATTCCCAGAAATTCCCAGCAGTTCCACGCAGTCTTTGGTGACACGGATCCATGCCAGACGTGCGAGGTGCACACAGGGTGGGAAAGGGAATGTTGCTCTCGTTTTCTCTCTCTCTGATGGCCTTAGTCAGTCTCCCTCATCTGAGCTCCCTCCCTCTCTCTCGCTTGCTTGCTCTACCTCCTCCACTGCTGCTCCTTCACTCTCTCTCTTGTTCACTCACTCGCTTTCTGCCTTCCTCTCTGTCCCTCTTCAAGTGTGGTAACTTTATTCCATGAAGGACAGGGGGGGAGGTGAGTTCTGGCCTTTATTTTTCTCCCTCCAAAACTCCCCTCTCCTCAAATGATCCTTGTTAGTCCCTCCTTTCCCCTCGCTCTCTTTACCTCTCTCACACACACACACACACACACACACACTCTATTCATTGACCACCCTCCACCCCTTTGGCTTCCTTGCGTTGCATACCTCACCTCTCTTTCCCTCCACCTCTCTTCTGCAAGCATGCTCGCTCATGTCTGCGCTAATGTCACTTCAATTTTTCATCGGCAACCCCTTCCTGTTTCCAGATCTCCTCTCCTCCTTCAAAATATCTGCAGCACTCACCAGCTGCCGTGATGCAGCCGAGTGGCCGGACAAACAGATATACAGACATTGCATATACAGGTGCACATGCACACTCACGCACACATTCAAAGGAAGGACTTATATGCACACGATAACGAACATTCTTCTTCCTCTAAAAACCTGTGAAAAACTCAAAAAGCAAATTTCCCGCATTTTCCGTTGAGCTGTTTTATTCTATCCGGGTCTCACCTGAAACACTTAAAGGGGAATTCAAGCTAGTTAACGTTACCCATGGAGCTAGAAAAGTTGGGAGAGACACGTTGAAAAGGTCAAAATTGTAGAAGGGTCACGGATATCTTGACTTAGCCAATAGTAAGAGTAAAGCTCCTGGATCCTGCGCTTCCCACAATGCAATTCAGCAGCTTCCTTCATAAGAGCTGCCAACCTCTTGGCTTACGTTGTAAAAGGCTTTCCGTAAAAAAAAACATCTTATAGAGCTGCAGTGAAAATGTGGTGTTTTTTGGGGGGGG
>NW_019476640.1:0-1274 GCF_002814215.2 Seriola lalandi dorsalis | reverse complement strand
TGCAAGTATTCAAATGGAGGCTAATAACATAATGATATTATCAAACTCATCTGTGTGATGAGTTAATCAAAGATAAGCACGGGGCATGATGAGAGGCTCCATTAGAAATATACTGTAGCAAAACATGCATTAATATCCATGCATAAAGAGCTTTTTGATTGTACATCACACAGCAGCATGCAGAGGTACAGTTTGTATGGAGCTGGATCAGGAACACGGACTGTAATAATAGGGTTGGTTCCTTCCGCTAATTATGCTGCATATGTATTATGGGCTGTTATTCCTCCCACAGGTTTTACATAGTGTAGATGATGCCCTTCGAATACTAGAGCACATACAGACTCAACTGGTACGTCCAGACCTCTTTCCAGACCTCTGGTGGGTATTTTTTTTTAAGGCACAATGTTCTGGTTTTTTATAACTCACTTTCACAAAGAACAGGTCAGATTGCAGGAAAGACTGCGGGGATTCGTTTGTGAACATTGTGTAAATCTGCGAGCAAGTTAAACTGAGTTGAGTAAGTCCTGTGGAGGGAGAAGTATTCAGAAAGTCCTTCATTAAAAACTTCTCTTCAGTGGGTAAACTTTTATCTGCATAATTTACTGAAACGACAAAAGTGAAACCACTCATCCAAGAGTTATGTTAGAGCTATATTATTTTACTGCTGATGTTTTAAGTGCAGGCAGAATTTTAATGTTTCATCTTGTGGAGGTGGAGCACATTTCGCTGTCTTTATTTGGGCAGCAGAATCCACAACAATGTGCCATATTTATAAGAGGATAAAATGTTTTGAATGACAAATATTAACCTGCAAGGTAAGTTCTAGTAGAATATCCCCACTAAATGTGAAGTAGAAGCATAAAGTAGCATAAAATGGAAATGAAGGTACGTAGTACTGTAAAGTACTTAGTTACTTTCCGCCACTGGTAAATTCATAAGCAATGACCTAACACTTCCTTGAACAGATGGTAGGTCAAATGGTAATTTCATTTTATTTATTAGTTAAGCCGCTTCACAGTCTTTCCACGTAGTCCCTGGAAAATGCAGGAAAGTGGCACTGAAGTAAAAAAGTATCCACACACTGCCATGTTGTTCCTTGGCTTCATCTGAGGAAGGCCTTCGCGCTGTCGAGTCCATGCAGCATTAAAGATCACCTAGGAACAAGACAGCAGTGTGCAGCTGCTGTTTCTTTGCTTTGTTTGTGCAGCTTATTGTTCCCCAGCGCCTATGAAAAATGTACGGATGTGTGCGTGGCTCCTAACGGTGGAAGGACT
>NW_019476639.1:0-1274 GCF_002814215.2 Seriola lalandi dorsalis | reverse complement strand
ATTGTTCTGTCAGACACTTTGTTCTAGAAATGATTCTTCTTTCTAACTTTTTTATTGTCTTTCCTCTGGAAATGCACTTGCTGTTTCTTTAGAGCTTTAATTTACACAGAAAAGCATAACCATTAAGACATTATCACACTGTTTCAGCCTAAATAAAGGCTGTACTCCTATAAATCCAGTCTAAAACTCTGCTGACTGTGTCCAATAAAAATATGTTGTTCCCATTAGAGTTGTCTTATATATACTGTAGTGAATAATTATTGTCTATTAAAAGATAATAAGGCTGTAAGCCCTGACCTGCGGTAAATCATTTGAATGTACAGTCCACATTTCAGAACAACAGGACAGTCTGTGTCTTGGGAAAGTGGGAAAAGCTGTTTTTGTGAATGCAGGATTGTCATTGCAGTTCCCCAGATGATCTGGAAGGATGCTGGACAAGGGAAGGGATGTTCTTATCTCACACATTTGCTTTGGAAGTTGCAAGAGGCTAAACTCTCTGGTGTGTTTGTCTAGGAAGTTTATACATAACGTTGCATGCTCAGCAACTTTCTCCGCATAGGGAAAAGAGGTAATAGGTGAAACTGTCAAACAATTCAAATCACAAAAGTTGCAGGTTGTTATGTTAAACTCATGAAGACCTACAGTCTCCCCATTTAAAATGTGGGTGACACTGCCATCTATTGAAAGGCAGCACCAAAAGACAATAAATATACTGCATTGAGACCTTTTGATACCAGGACACCTTTTTATATGAAAATATTTGTCTTGTTTATCCCCTTTATTCTAATTCATCAATGCATGGTATAAATATTTACATCTATATTAATTATATATGATTGTAAAAACATGACTGTTGATCATAAAAGAATTGATTTGGGGACAGTTTGTCCATTTATTTATTCTGCCTATTCTCAGAGATGTTTATTTTCTTTGCTGGAGACTAAGTGGTGAGTTGGGATATATAAGTCCAATCAATGAATTTCACAGAATGTATAATTTCCCATACAAAGGAACTTCAATTCCTTAAAATAAAAAACTTCAGAAGCTAAACGCAGCAGATGAGCCAATCTGATGTTGTTGGAGGGATGTAGGTATTTTATGAAGATAATGGCGATTACTTGAGGTATTGCAATGATGACTGTGAGGTCTTTGTTTGTAGCTGTGATAAAGCTTACAAAAGCTTTATAATAGTTACATTATACTGAGTCTTATGTGAAAGAAGATTATTAACCAAATGTCTTGAGTAGCACTCCAGACAGTGTGAGGATGACAGC
>NW_019476638.1:0-1274 GCF_002814215.2 Seriola lalandi dorsalis | reverse complement strand
AATTTTTTTTCCCAATCAGCAAATCCATGGACCATTGGTGTGAAAACCCTGACCTTAATTGATCTCCTCTGCTTTTGGTACCGTTTCTCTCAGAGAGTTGTGTCATCTTTTGCGTATGATCATAATGAGAGTTGTTAGCCTCCATGACAACCAAGGCCATTGGGACAGCTGAGCAATGCTTTGGGCTGCTTATTTACAGAGATGGAAATAACACGGCTGGCTGTAATTTTGGGCACATAAAGTACAGAGGGAATTTTAGATTGGTGAGCACTGTGAAAATCCAGAAAATGGAACCACATTACCACAAAATATTATTATGCAAAGGCCATTTAGAGGAGGTCAACTTAATATTTAGCAAATTCACCTAACAGTATTGGGAAATTGATTTAATATCTGCTTGTCACCCATTTACTTTTGGGATTATAATGACATGATAGGTAGGCTTTATTGCCTATTGAAACTTATTTGATTGAAAAGTAAAGCAATACTACATTACCAAGATAAATATTCTTTCATAATATAGTGTGTGTTTTTAAATATTCAACAACTTTAAATAACATACATGGAAGGATGGATGGATGGACCAGTCACCAGATGGATGCAGCTTGGTGGCTCCCTGGTGCATTCATTGGTTTGCTGATGCTCTATACTGCACCCCAAAAACCAAAGTTTAGAATATTGTAAAAAAAATAAAAAATAAAAAAAAAACAGTGTATAAACTTTCCTCAGTCTTTATTTTTAATGTTGCATCTGATTCACTTTGCACTTGACTTGTGGGTGATTTTTTTAAAGACAGAGTTAGTTATTGATCCTAAGAGGAATTCATCCTTCATGTTCTTGTTACTCATCATGCAGCTACTTATTTCTGGTCCCTGAGTCCTTTCTTTTCACGGACTGCTACAAATAAGTTTTGTTGTGCTCTCAAATGTTTGGTTTCAAAGGTATGACCTTCAGTGAGAGGGGCGCCAGAATACGATCATTTTAGACGTACATTCAATACACGTATTGCTCATACCAATACCAACAACACTAGCTGTAGAAACAAAAAGAGGTGATGGAAACAGAGGGAAAATCTGCAAAACTTGTTTCTGTTTGTTGCTCCAGTGTTCTCAGCTCTTGTGCTGATTGTTAGCTAAGTCGCCTAAAGTACTTTTGAACCAGACGCTGGTACAACCTTCTCTACTTTTTCTGGCAGCACTTTCAGCAGCCGCGTAGGAGAGACGCTGATTTGATTATTTAACTATGAACAGGACAAAACTTTTTATTTCCCTGAC
>NW_019476637.1:0-1274 GCF_002814215.2 Seriola lalandi dorsalis | reverse complement strand
TCTCCTCTAGAATGTATTTGCATCTGAAACTCCAAGGTCAGGACTAATGTTTTTCTCCCTGGCTGTGTCCCTGGGGGGGGGGCAGAGAGATTAGCTTGTCATATTTCACCTGTCAAATACTTAAAAAGGACCAGTGAGAGCCGGTCAGAGATGCCTGTGAGCCAGTGGGTCTCCCGGGGTCGCAGCTGCCCAACCACAACCACTGTCACTGGAACTCAAAGGGAAGGGCATGGTGGGACGGGCTAGGTAGAAGTACATTCAAGGACACCACCTTTTAAAACATGATATTTGCTGCTATAATACAGAGTGACCTTTAGAACAACCCTGCAGTGTCATCTGATATTCTTATAACATTTCATAAATTTATGTGGCTGCGTCAAGGACATGATCCCTAACTGCCTCCCCCTTCGTTAACAGCCGTGACTCGTTCGTGGGTGTGCAGGTCAAATGGAGTTTCCCCCCTGGTGCCATCTCTGCACCCGTATAGTGAATTTCTTGAGTAAAAAGGAGTCGGCCACTAACATTCGAGCGTCATTTGAGTCCTTCCGCGAACAGACCATATATTCTTAACATCCCCTAAAAATGTTGTTTTTGCTGATTTCCAGTGGTTTAACTTCTCCCTTTGCTGCAGTTAACAGGTGTACTACAAGACCCCATGACATCACAGCAAAGCACACCTCTGACCACACCTGTCAAGCTTGAGAGTCTCAAGCAGAGAGGGCATCAACACAGTCCTTTTCACCCTGGTGTGAAGATCTCTTGAAACACACTTTAGGTGTTGGTCTTGATTTCTTATTACAAAATAAACTAAATTAAATGATCTTCATTAACTAAATTGAGTACAATACAGGCAGCCATGACACTTTTCTTACCACCTTTCTTTTGGTTTGTATATTATTAATCAAACCTGTCTCCTACAAATTAATGTCCATATACTACTAAACTGCAAGGACCCTTTTGAAATTGCAATGTTTATTTTTCATTTTTATATTTTTATAATGAATGAATGAATAAAGCACTACATTTATCAACGGCAGTGCCAGACTCTCACACCATAGACTGGCGTTGGCATCCACAGTCCAACATCAAAAGCCCTTTGATGTGGGAAAGATTTTGGTTTTGCTTAAAGGTCCCATATTCTGTAAAGGTGTAGATGTCCCTGTGTTGTTGGATTATAGATCAGGTCTAGGTTCTATATTAGTACTGTGAAAGTATCAAAGCCTCAGTCCACAGAGAAACGCACACAGCCTGTATTCAGAAACTGAGCCTTAAAA
>NW_019476636.1:0-1275 GCF_002814215.2 Seriola lalandi dorsalis | reverse complement strand
TGTCGCAACTTCAGGATACATTTCAGCGTTTGGAACACAGTCCCGTGTAAAAGGAACTGATCCCGACTAACTTTGCATGATCGGGCGCCGTGTGTTGACGATTGGTATTCGCTGACTGGTTTCCATAGAACCCACGTCTGACGTCACAACACTATTAATGTTTCCAGGAGTAACCTAGAGGCCAATCTTCAGCATTATATCCAAAGAGTATTCTTTTGGGTGAGCTCCCTACTGTTTGGAGCACAGCTTCCTCTCGCAATCTTAAACACATGCCTACCAGACAAAGACAGGAACTGCGCGGATCTAAACTACAGCGAGCAGGAAGTGTGTGTTTGCTTTGGAGTTCGTTGAATGTCTGAGGAGGTAAAGGGCATCCTAGATACGACGCGGACAAAACCATGGGACAAACCACTCACTGAATGGGATCTGATAAGAATCAATAAATGTCCAAAGTACACAGAGCTTTTATTGAGGCGCATTTTTAGGTTTTTCAGTTTGTATGGGGGGAATGTGAGCAGATTGGTGAATATCAACAACACGTGCCACAATGCATGTGTGTTTTCTCAGTTTGCACTAGTTGATCTGGGAGGCAGCGTAGAAAATGGCGATGTGTGAGTGACTATGTTTGTGTTCCTGTGCCACACCAAATGCGTGCCTGTCAGTGAAGTCCATACACCACTAATTGTAAGTGGTTTTATAAAGCTGTGCTTAGGGTAAATGGAGACGATGGAGGGGCATGAGCTTCTCACAACTAACTTGACCAGGCTATTTCCTTCCCCGAGGCGCTGGTGGGATGTTCAAATGTTTTTTCTTGTTTTGTTTAAATGAAGTTTTTCAGTGATTCACCGTCCGAATAACAAGTTGTCCAAAAGGAGATTTTTGCAGATGACAGAATTTTTCTTTTTTCTCTGTACAATTAGATTGTCAGCTGTCCGTTCTCAGGATGTTGTAGTTCCTAGGCTAAACCAACCATTTCCTCTCTTCCTCTCTTCCAGGATGGTTCTCTGGGCAACATAGATGACCTTGCCCAGGAGTACTCTGAGTACTACAACACCTGCTTCAGTGACGTCAGTGACCGCATGGAGGAGCTACGCAAACGACGAGTCTCCCAAGAGCTTGACATGGTAAATGCATGCTCACACACACATAAACATACACACACACACAGATGCAGACACTTAGAAAAACCTTGCATAGCAACTAAAAACAGCTGCCATCTCATCTTGCTTGCCTACAAATTGCATTGGACAAATTATTCTTTTTTTTTTTTTTTTT
>NW_019476635.1:0-1275 GCF_002814215.2 Seriola lalandi dorsalis | reverse complement strand
AGCACAGAGCTTTGATTTCACTTTGGAGATACAGAGTCCCTGGACCAAACTTCGGAAGCCACCAAGGAGCAATTTTCAGTGCCTATCACAGCTCATTCATCATGGTGTGATTGCTGTGTCGCCGTTATCTCGCTTGTGGGCGGCAGACAAGCTGCAGCTGAAAGCCTCCCCATAAGAATCCCTTACCTGTACCACTGGCCTGGGTGGGGGGTGGGGTGGGGGGGTATGTGCTTGTGTGTGGCTGCACTAGCACCCACAGTATTCATGGACGCTCTCGCACAAGCATGTATGTGTGTATCTTCAGTGTTTGTGTGTTCATGTGTCCCCTTGACATGTTCACTTGGCATTTACAAAGCAGTTTCATTACATCCACACGTTGACGTCACCTTCCCACTTCGATTTCACAATCCGCTCCAGAAAAAAACTAATGTCACAGAATTGATGATCATTTTACTGCACAGCCACAAGCCATGTGTTTCCAATCACTGATTGAGTTTGTCAGAGGCACTGTTTAGGTCTTAGTGAAATAATGTCTTTATACCCTCTCTAGCTACACTGATGTAATAGAAAAAGCCCATTCTTTGCTTGCTTGGGTGTGTTGTTCTAAGTCGTGTCTGTTTTGGCGGCTCTCTGTCCTGGAATACAACGGTAGAGCGGCAGTCAAGCAGTAGAAAGAGTAATCTGTGTTCATTTCCGAGTTTTCAGGTCTTTCTGGTCTCAGCTGATTTGCATTGAAGTTGTAACTGCTTGTATTTTTCTCAGTATAACATAAAGGCACAGGGAGTCTGTCACTTTTTGAGCAGACCGCTCACCCAATTTATGATTCCAAGGTTAAATGAAGAGCAATAACGAATGAGTACACTTGCAAGCAAATATACCAGGGTCCAAGCAACCCAGAACCAAAGGCTCTGAAGCTGTGAGCCTCACTGAGCACGGCTCAAACAGACAGTGTAATTAGTTTGTCTTTGCGGGCTCAGACGCTCGCACACCTTGAATCTCTTTAGTTTCATTCCACCTGTCTCGTCCTGCTCATATGTGCCGCTGACCGCCATCAACCACCACCATGTCCCCTAAAGACACAATTAGCATACATCCCACATCTAAACCAATTCACCTAGAAACACACATAGCACCACCAACCCTCTCCTTCTACGCACACACACAGACAGGTGGTCAATTCCATGAAATCAACATTAATGTTTAAAACAACTTCATTTATTTCTTATGAAGCTACAACAGCCTAGAGGATAGATATAAGAAAATACAAAAAAAAAA
>NW_019476634.1:0-1275 GCF_002814215.2 Seriola lalandi dorsalis | reverse complement strand
CTCTCTCTCGTTCTTTCTCCCGTTCTTTCTCCCGTTCTTTCTCCCGTTCTTTCTCTCGTTCTATCTCTCGTTCTTTCTCCCGTTCCTTCTCCCGTTCTCTCTCTCGTACTCTCTCTCGTTCTTTCTCCAGTTCTTTCTCTCGTTCTTTCTCCCGTTCTTTCTCCCGTTCTTTCTCTCGTTCTTTCTCCCGTTCTTTCTCCATCTTGTTCTCCTGTGGACAGACTTAGCATTAATGCTGAACATAATCTTTAAAAAAGTACAGTAGACCTTTTCCCTCAGCAATGGATCTACTGATGAAGTCAAACTAGTCGTACTTACGTGATACACAGGAAGGGTCTGCTGCACCTGCCTCGCATCAGGGGAGAAATCGAGCGCTCGGCGAACTTGAGAGCGCTGAGGAGTCTCAAAGACTGTAGAGAAAGAGCATGGCCACCTTTAAAACAACGCTGCTTTCAGTTGTTTCTATATGTGTATTCTTGTTCTGTTGTCTTTTAATGGGGCTTTTTCCCTCACCCTTGTTATTGTGAGTCCCTCTACTCCACCTGACATTTTCAGCAAGTGCAACAACTCACCAGACATCCAACGGGCGGCCGATGTATCCTCTTCCAGGTTGATTGGTGTCATGAACCCAGGATGGCATCTGTTAAATCCGAAGTGCTCGTTCTCAGGGATCCTCGTTCCCTTCGGTGTGCATCCCATCTTCCCCTGGTGAATTCTCAGGCCCTGGTAGGTCGTCACTTTGGACCAGCCACAGTAGCAAACCTGGAGGCTCATGTCGGATGTGTTGAGTATCTGTAGAAAACATTTGTATATTTTAATGCATCAAACATGTGATATAAAAAAGAATAAATTCAAATTACATCCCCTATTTCACTCCACAAGGGGACACCTGTCATAAAGCTTTATTCCCTGAGAGAGAAATTTTGAGGAGGAATAAAATCCTCATTTGAAAATTTTAATGCTCACAAGTCCACCTTAACTTTTTTTTTTATTTTGCTACTGTTTAAATCTCACCTGGATGTGAAGTACTGAGATAGACGGTACTTAGTCGCCCTCTAGTGGCACTGAGTATATTGTACACTATGCTAAAATACACTATGGACTAATTCCTGATGGACAAAACCTCCAAGAAAACATTGCCATTGCCATTAGCTTTAACTATATAGTAAGTCCAATCAAACAGTAAGACATGGAGACCAGAGAAAAGTGGAGAAAAACAATAGATAACTCTATTATAATTCTTTTTATTAAAACAATCCAGTTCAGATGTTTGAC
>NW_019476633.1:0-1275 GCF_002814215.2 Seriola lalandi dorsalis | reverse complement strand
CTCTTTATAATAATATTTACAGAGACCCAACAATTCCCACCCAGAGGAAGCGATAGGCGACAGTGGTAAGGAAGGACTTTCTTTTAAGAGGCAGAAACCTCGAGCAGAACCGGACTCAGGGTGGGTGGGGCCATCTGCCTCGACCGGTTGGGTTGGGGAGAGAGAGAGAGAGAGAGAGAGAGATAGAGAGAGAGAGAGAGAGCACAGAGGAAAAGAGAAGTGATAGCAATATCAATAATAGTGACGGTAGAGCCAGTAACAGCAGTAGTAATGTAATGGCAACTGTAGTGCTCCTACTGATAAAAATAGTAATGACAGCTAATAATTTTAGCAGGTTTAGCAGTAGGTGTTAACAGGATCATGGGGGCAGTAGTTGGTTTGCAGTTGCAGATCCAGACTCTGGAGGCGGGAGGACCTGCAGAGAGTAACAGGAAGGAGATAGAGAAGGAGAAGGGAGAGAGAGAGGCACAAAGCCTGGGCGCTTAATGTGCTTGAGGGAAAAAACAAATAGTTAGAATGATGCAGTGATTTTCAGAAAGTTTACAGTGATCTCAGGCGGTGGGATGGCAACAGGTGTAAAGCCTGAGTTTGTAAAAGAATAAGAAGCTAGCTGAAAGTTAACGCATAAAAATACGTTTTAAGTTTAGATTTGAAAGTGAGTGTGAATGGAGTCAGGCAGTCTGATGTCAGCAGGGAGGTTGTTCCAGAGCAGAGGGGCCCCATAGGAAAAGGCTCTGCAGCCGGGAGACGTCTTTTTAACTCCGGGAACAGACTGGAGCCCTAAATTCTGGGAACGGAGAGCACCAGATGGAGTATAAGGTTTAAGCAGATCAGACAGGTATGAAGGAGCAAGTCCATTTAGAATCTATGCCATCAAAAGCACCTTAAAGTCTGATCTGATATGGACAGGAAGCCAATGAAGGGAGGCTAAAATCGGTGCAGTATGGTCACATTTTCTGGGTTTAGTAACAATTCTAGCTGCAGCATTCTGAACCATTTGAAGATTTTTAATACAAGCACGTGGCAGGCCAGAAAACAAAACATTACAATAATCAAGTCTTGATGAAACAAAAGCATGAATTAAGATTTCATCATCAGTCTTAGACAGAAAAGACAATCCTAGCTATGTTACGCAGATGAAAAAAAGCAGTCTTGGTGATATCTTTAAAGTGCTGATCAAAGGAGAGGGAAGAATCGAAAGTGACACCCAGATTTTTGACTGTCAAACTATGAGAAATCACAGTTATCAAGAGTTAATGTTAATTGATCAAACTG
>NW_019476632.1:0-1275 GCF_002814215.2 Seriola lalandi dorsalis | reverse complement strand
ATATAGGTCCTGGGCCATGTTTAGTATTTTGTCAATTTCCATTCTTCATCAAACAGTCCCCTTTTAATGACGACAGAAAGACAAACTAGTTTGACACACAGTGTGACACACGTCATCTTCCTATAAACATAATAAACTCACATCTGCCTCTAACTGATGACCTCAAACACAACGTTTGTGTTGATAAAACCAAAAATACACACACCGCTAATCTAATAAGTGGAACTGACCACGGTTCATTTAAAGAATCCCCCATGAGAAATAATATCCAGCAGCAACAATGATTGTTATTGTTGAGCTGATTCCAAATCATGTCAAATTCAGTTAGTTTTATTAGGCATGTGATGGTTTGGAATTTTACATTTTACGAATTGAGCTTTTTCACTGTATTTCATTAGGTCTCAAACCATTATGACAGTTGTTGTGATTTATTCTTTGTTAATGAGCAGGTAGTTTACTTTCCAGCGACGTTGCCGAAAAACAGAACCATGAGCTTTTCTTGTCACACAGTTGAGACGCAGGGCATTTCAGTCACAGGCTGGTCTGATTGTTATCTAAAGGCGTTCCTGTCTTTGAAATCCCTGAGCTGGTTGAATATCTACAGGCTACTACTTTATTCCTCATAATGGATTTAGCTATACAGATGCATCCAAATACGATAACATACAGCATTCAGATTAAAGTGTCCAGCAAGAAAAATCAGCCAGTTTTTCCTCTTTAAAGTCTCTGTCTGTTTCATTTAATCACTAGAGAGATTTCAGTTTCATTAGGTGCATCTACTTCTTTTACACATGAGGAGTCTTGGATTGAGGAAACAACAAATTGGTTCAATTAAACATGTCTTTCCTCGGGCTCCTGCAGGTTCAGCACCGAGGTCCACTTTTTCTACATTCTGTTATCTCCACCAAAGAGATTTGTTTGTCAGTCTGTTATTTTGCAGAATATCTCAAAAATGTGTTTACAGATTTCAGTAAGAGTTAGGCAGTGGGCCAAGAAACACAAGAAACAAGCAATGTTTCTGGTGCAGATCCAAGATTTTATTTTGGATTGGGTTACATAACAGGATAACTTTGCGAAGCCCTGTGATAGACTGGCAACCTGAACAGGGTGTCAGCTGGGATTGGCTCCAGCCCCCACAGCGAGCCTCAGAAGATAAGAGGTATAACTAATGGATGGATGGATGGGTAGCTTTGTGAGACTTTTTTAAAAATGTTGCTATTTTCTCATTGCACTTGCTGGTATGAAAATCACATTCATATTCCACAATTGCCTCAC
>NW_019476631.1:0-1276 GCF_002814215.2 Seriola lalandi dorsalis | reverse complement strand
AGACTGCAGTTTATATAGAAGGAATTTGCCAGAACTGAACTGATAGGAAATGGGAGTTGATTTACATACATCTTAAATTAACTAAGGTCATCCTAACTTGACCTGATCTCAAAAGATGAAAACAACATAGAAATGTTTTCATGAGATGTTCTAAAGTTCAGTCAAGATTTTCAACATGAAAAATTCTCCTCTAAAGCTAGATGTCATCAAGAGAAACAGCCTGCAGCAGCTCCATTAACAATGATTGGGAGAGGGACTTTGTAGACACTGACAGCACCCTGGGGAATTTACCCGGGACATGGAAATGTTTTTTTTTTTTGGGTTGAGAGCTTCTAGTATTACTGTGAAATAAAACCCATTTGGGCTTGGAGGTCGAAGTAAACATGGTATGATTTCATAAAGTCAGCCACACATTCTTTGTCAGAGAAGCTGCTTCAGGCCATCTCTTGATGAGACTGCAGATGAGGCTCTGCTCTTGTATTTCTAACTTTGGCAGAAATTGATTGATGATATCAAACCTCAACTGAAATGCCCAAAAGCAAGGGGACACTGTTTCTAGATAGATCTCTCCTTTGAACTGAATTTAATGTTGACAGCACCCTTTACGCTTGCCTTCTTAGGAAGGGTTGTTTTTGTTGTAATTGTGCAGGTGAGCACAGCCATTATTAATTCAGTTACACATGAGTGAATAAACAGCCACGTAGGCTGAATGCATCTCAGTCTCACTGATCATACTATATGTTAGCGAACTGACTTGACTTAAACTGAACAAACTGAACCAACGTCAAAGTAACAATCTCCTGTGTTCACCTCTCCCAGTCTCCAGTTTCTTGCATTTGACACAGAGGCATCCCACGACATCCTGAAGGTGTGGGATGGGCCTCCTGAGAACGAGATGTCTCTGAAGGAGGTTAGCGGCTCACTGCTGCCTGAGGGAATCCATTCCACTCTCAACATTGTCACCATTCAGTTTGAGACTGACTTTTACATCACCAAGTCTGGTTTTGCCATTGACTTCTCCAGTGAGTATTTCCTTCCGAGACTTTGATGTGCTGTAGATGTAGACTGTCTTTTGTTTGCTCTAAGTGTGAGTTCCTCTAAAGAGTGGAAAAACATAGGATTTATTACCCAGTTTATAGATTAATGTACGGTTATGTAAGGATTGTTTACTGCCTGTAGAAACAGGATCAAGTCATGATAAAATCAATTTTTCACAGTTTAACAGTATTTGAATTATTTTGACAGATTACCATATGTTAACCAGCAACGACTGCTG
>NW_019476630.1:0-1276 GCF_002814215.2 Seriola lalandi dorsalis | reverse complement strand
TTTTATTTCACTCATTCACACTCCTTTTTAAATTTAACACGTTTACGTTTGGCAGTGCGTTTTTTGCGAGCGAGGGGAGGGTCCATAGTTGAGACGGACAAGAGCTAGCAGTAGCCGCTCGGTTGAAAGAACGTTTTGCTAAACAAAAGAGAAACGGTCGAGATAGAGACTGAAGTCAGAGCTGTTGCCAGGTGACGGAGAAGCGGTTTCCCTGCAGAAGCCACGAGACCGCCGGAAGTGCCCCTTTGTACTTGCTTCGGTAAACTAGCTTCCCAACTCTATTTTTGCTAGTTTTGTTGTGTGTTAGCAACGAAGTTATTTCCACCTAAAGCTCATTCTAGAGTTTTACTGTGGTTTGTGAATATCAAGTGTCTAAAGTGTCTGAAGGGCAACGTTTTTGTTGCATAAAATGTAAGTTTCGTAGTAATTATTCACCGTGTTACTGAAAGAAACGTGAATTTCTTCCTACGTACTCCTAGTATTTTTAATAAGAAACGGTGAACTGCGGAATTTTGAAAATTATTGTGTGTTTATTTTTGCTTTCACTGACAAAGTAAAGTTTGTAGGTGTAATGTTTTATGTGTAAGATATGTTTCTATGTTTGCACAAATATTGGTTAAGCTTGAACAGTTTAATTCTAATTTTTTTTTTACAACAAAATAATTTTACTATCATTAAGGGTTTCTAGGTTGAACTAGTGAGTAACATAGTTCTCAATATGTTATGTGCAATAAGTATGTGCATTCAGTCTGCACTCTACTTTGATGATGTTATGATCTAGGAAGATGTACAACTTAAGAGGAACATAAGACGACATGAAAGAAAGCAGAGCATAGACTACAAGTCTGTTTTTAAATGCAGGTCAGGTCTTTCATTGAGTGGGAAGATCCAGTAAGGAAGATCCAGCAATTCCAGTAGATGGCGAGCCTCCCAGCCTGATTTCCAGGAATCCGGATTTACATGGCAGCTGAAACAGCGGGATGAGCTATCTTCATTGTGGTAGGATTGTACCAGTCTCCTGGATTGGTACCAGCGTGAACACACATTATTCTTAAAGAGTGCATTCTGACATATAAGATCTCTATCTGATCTGACCTCGAACAAAGTTGACTTAAAGCGGGAAATCTCATATAATAAGACAAATTTCTTAGGTTTAAAGGGGCCAGTATTTATCTTTCATATTCATGTTCTTATGATGCAAGTTGCCTTGTTTTGCTACTCAAATGCAAATTGCAGTTACAGTACAACAACTGAACTTAATTCACTTGTGTTGATA
>NW_019476629.1:0-1276 GCF_002814215.2 Seriola lalandi dorsalis | reverse complement strand
TTTTTCTTTTTTAGAAAAGTGGACAAAACAGTTGTGAATGGTGTCAGTGTGTTTTATGTGTATGTTCCTCTTCCTCAGCTCTCCGTCACCCCCACTGGACAGGCTCTGGTCCTTCTCCCTTGTCTTTGTCCTGCTGGATGTCCAGATTTACCAGATGCTGTGACCTGTCCTGCTCTTTACCAGATGTTGGTGCCATTAGAATGATGCTGAGTTAGCTGTTTGAATTTCCTGTTAGCAGTGGAGCATGGATGTACAGACAGCTGTGACTGATCACTGTGATCCTGAAGAGAACTTACACCTGGTTCTGGTGTATTCTGTCTTAGCAGATGTTGTTAACACTGACGTTTGTGTTCGATGTGAACTCAGAGGAGAACATATGATACACAGGGGTCTGTCTAATTGGTCTCCCCCAGCCAATCAGGCGTCAGTCTGTGGCTAAGAGACGAGCCTTGGCCCTGAAGAGTTTTGGTCTCAGTCCTGTTGGATGAGGTTTGTGTCTGCAGTTCAGTGATGTGCAGACGGTAACACACACACAGAGGCTGTGCTGTTAGCTCCTGTTAGCTCCTGTGTCTCAGAGACACAGCTCCTGGCTGCCCTTCATCAACACTGACCACTAAATGTGGTCCAATCCAATCCTGGTCCTGGCTACTGTAACCTTGGCCAGACCACAATCTGCTGTGGCTGTGGCTCCCTTGCTCCCAGCATGCCTCACTGCCAGAGATAATCTGGGCCTCCAGACAAGAGGGGATTCCAACTAACTCTTCCTCCTCCACTCGCTCTCTCTCTCTTTCTCTCTCTCTCTGTGTCCATCTGTGTCTCTCTCCCAGTGAGCGGATTAGATGAGGTGTTGGTTAGAAGCAGAGCATCAGTCAGGCTTCATTAGTATGAATTTATTCAACACCATATGTCTCCTGCTTTTTTCTCCTCTACGCACAAATCCCTCTCTTCCATCCTTACTTTCTTCTCTCTATCCTTTTTCTCACTTCCTTCATCTTCCTTTCCTTCTTTTACTCATTCACTCAGTTCATTCAGTGTTACATCTTCAATCTACCGCCCCCCCATCCATACCTGCTCCACATCTCCTCATCTGTCCGTCACTCAGCAGTGTGTCTTGTCTCTCCAAGCAGCTTTTGCTTGTTTCTCTAAAGTGATTTTTCCAGCAGAGTATTCAGAGTCTCTGCTGCAGCAGTGGAGGAAAACTGTCATATTCAGAAGAACAGATGAGCTCTTTGTTTTTATGTTTTCACAGTCAAATTTCTACAATCAAGGGGGGGGG
>NW_019476628.1:0-1276 GCF_002814215.2 Seriola lalandi dorsalis | reverse complement strand
TTACTATACTTTGTTGCTTTTATGACTTTTTTGCCTCATTAAACCGTGATTTTTTTTATGACTCAGTGTAGTAACACATTTTTTTATGCCTTACTATACTATGACGTTTTTATGCCTTTTTATCCTTTCTTATACTATGAGATTTTAATCACTTACCATGTGATGTCATTTTTTTGACTTTTTATGCTTTACTTTACCATGCTTCATTATACTATTATATTTTATGACTTTTATGCCTTCCTAAACCATGTCTTTTTCATGGGTTTTTATTCCCTTAATATACTATGACGTTTTTATGACTTTATATGACTTACTATACTTTGACATTTTAAAGCCTTATTATACTATGACGTTTGCATGATTTTTCATTCGTTACTAATTTATGTTGTCTTTATGACTTTTTATTCCTTATTATATACTATGACGTTATTATGACTTTTTATGCCTCATTATACTATGACTTTTTTACGCCTTACTATACTATGATGTTTTTATGACTTTTTTTGCCTTACTATAGTATGACGTTTTTATGACTCACTGTACAATGTAATTTTTATGACTTTTCATGCCTTACTATACTATGACGTTTTTATTAGTTTTTTTATGCCTTACTATACTATGACATTTTTATGATTTGTTTAGCCTTAATATACTATTACTTTTTTATGCCTTACCATACTATGACGTTTTTATGACTTTTTTATGCCTTAGCTTACTATACTATGACATTTTAGTGACCTTTCATGCCTTATTATACGATGTCGTTTTTATGACTTTTTTTTGCCTTACTATACTATGATGTTTTTATGCCGTATTATACTAGGAAGTTTTTATGACTTTTGATGCCTTATTATAATATGCCATTTTTATGACTCTTTATGCCTTACTATACTATGTCGTTTTTATGACATTTAATGCCTTACTATACTATGTTGCTTTTATGACTTTTTTGCCTCATTAAAGTGTGATTTTTTTATGCCTCAGTATACTAACACGTTTTTTGTTTTTATGCCCTACTATACTATGATGTTTTTATGCCTTTTTACCCTTCTCTTATACTATGAGATTTTAACGACCTACCATGTGATGTCATTTTTCTTTTACTTTTTATGCTTTACTTTACCATGCTTATTTATACTACTATGTTTTTATGACTTTTTATGCCTTCCTAAACCATCTTTTCATGAGTTTTTATTCCCTTAATATACTATGACGTTTTTATGACTTTAAATGCCTTACTATACTTTGACATTTTAAAGCCTCACTCTACTATGAC
>NW_019476626.1:0-1276 GCF_002814215.2 Seriola lalandi dorsalis | reverse complement strand
GCCCACCCTGCTGGGATTAGAAAGACGACACTGCTGCAAACCTTTAGACGATGAATAGATATTTAAAGCCAACATAAAGCATGAGAGGAACTTCTACCTGCTACCTGCATAGGTAAAGTCACAGGCTAAATGAGATATGAAACTGTAGGAATTTGTGTTTTTACCCTTTAATTACAATTCATGTACACTTCATATTCCTACTAATCATTTTACAATCACCCATCAGTTTTGTTGCTTCATTTCTATGTAAATCAACTTGCTGAGACTTGAAACTTGCTGCAGAGAGACAACCTATTACTGCTGTGGTCTTCACAGGTACTGCTGTGATCAATACTCAACAATGATTTGAGGGGGTTGAAACATTTATATCCTTCTTACCTGTAGCTAATTGTAGATAATACAATATATTTCCCATATGTCTGGATTTCGGACACTCCTAAAGTGGACCATACCATTTCGTAATCTTGACGTAAATTGAATGTCTCCTCTGCCTGCTTCACTCCATCAGTGACTCCTTCCTCAAGTCTCTGCCCCCGTATGTCAAACAAGCAAATTGAGACACTGTAAGTAAATGTAAGTTGCAGTACATTTATCTTTACTACACGTTACTTTCCTACCTTCAGAGTTTCTGAATTAGTTTGTGTCAGGTATCTATAGATGAATGCTAATGTTAGCTATTTTCTTACTTTTGCCTTAAATTACAGTTTAGCACATAATGTTAGATAGTTTCTAACATTACTTTAAATTACAGTTCATTTAACTAATGTTAGCTAGCTGATAGCGCACCCTTTCATTTCTAGTGTTAGCTTGTAATTTCATTTCCAATATAAGATGTCATATGCTATCTAATGTTAGCGATCACTGTTGCTCAGTCATGAGAGACAATGGAGGATTAATTGTTATAGAGATACTTTTTGACATCAATAGAGTTTATTATTTCATGTTGATAGTCTTTGTGTGGCTGTGGTGGTTTAGTTAGTCTTTTACCTTTAGTCTTACAAGAATTCAGGAGTTTGTGTGCTGAAGCCTCAGCAATTCTATGAGCGGTGGTGGAAAGTTATTAGTACATTTAAAATTTTGAGGTACTTGTACTTTGCTTCATTATTTTCATATTGTGCTATTTTATACTTTCAGTCCTACCTTTCACATGGAAATATTCCCTCTACTTCACTACATTTATTTGACAGCTTTCAGTTCTCTGAAGCACGCCCCAGTGCTGTACTGGGTTCCATTTCATCCTGGGGAAAATGTCGATCCGCCTGATTGCCATTGTATA
>NW_019476625.1:0-1276 GCF_002814215.2 Seriola lalandi dorsalis | reverse complement strand
TTTTTTTTTTTTTTTACCTCAGTTCCCACACATCTGACCTCTTTCCTGAATGAAGGAATACATTTGTAAACCATTTTTCCTTTGTAAGCAGTCATATAGTCAGTGGCATCAGTTCCTAAGGTTCCCTAAGACATGTCCAATCTTAGCCAAATACAGTAATCCCTTTAAACCATCCAGTGCCAGAGTCTGGTTTCGTCCTCTCTTGTCAACCGAGCATTGCGTTTGTACAAGATTATAATGCATCTGCACAACTTGCAGGGAGCTGCAGGTTTAGCTGTTGCCTCTGTGTAGCCCAGCAGGGAATGTGGGATGAACAGGAAGGGAGGGTTGGCAGCAACCTACAACACAAAAATGACAGACTTATTGTGCTGGCAATGTCTTAAAAAGGTAAAACAGACAGGGTTCAGTTAGTTGCATTCGGCCTTTTGTTGAAGTCTGAGGCTGTCAATGAATCCCATGAAAAAGACCCAGACTAACAATGTGCTATTCAGTGTCTGACTGTTGTCTGCTCTCCCTGCCTGTTACATATATGTGTAGTAGTAAAAAGGGCTCAGTGCTTTCCTAAAACTGCCGGTCAACATCACTCTAACAGGAGGAAATACTGTATTTGTTTGGGACTATTTTCAGCTGTGGATTGATCCACATTTGGTGCTGCAGTGGGTTTCTCCAGGAGCATGACATCCACCTTCACCTGCCTAATATCATCCCCCTTGTGCCCCCAAAACAGCTCTGACCCGTTGAGGCAGGAACTCCACTAGACCTCTGAAGGTGTCCTGTGGTGTCAGGCAGCAAGACGTTAGCATCTGATCCTGTATTGTGATGCCGTTTCTATACCAAAATGAGTATGTAAAAGCAGGTTTCTTTAAGTTATAATGTGCAACTTCTCCACCTTAAAATGTCTAAAACTGACTAGACCTATGTTTTGTTTTGTTGAGTTGTGTTCTTACATTAACCCAAATGTTTCTGCATATTCTCAAACCAGAAAAATCTGTGATCATGGCAACTTTTGTCTAGTTTTAAGCCACATACACTTTTTACACCTTGGTGGTTTTCAGCTCTTGATTTTGAAGCAGATGAAGGATTTTAGTCGTCTGACGTCTGGATCTGAAGTTATCAGAAAAACAAGCTGTTTCTACTGGTTTTAATCCCCTGGTGTGTTTGTTATGGAGAGGAGGACACCTCTGTGGATCATTCAGCTGCTGGTAAAAACCTGCTGAACATCTGCTTCATAAGTTATCAGAGAAACAATCAGAACAAAGGTTAGCATCAATCTCAG
>NW_019476624.1:0-1276 GCF_002814215.2 Seriola lalandi dorsalis | reverse complement strand
GTCAGGTCCAGCTGGACTCATGATAGTGCTTAATAAAGCATTCCTCCTTATACTGGCACCAAAATTAAACACTTTTATAAGGCTACAACTATTAGTTTTTATTGCCAATTCATCTGCAAATCTTCGTCTCGATCATTTGGTCTATAAAATGTTTTTTTTAGGATTTATTAATTTGCACTAAACATAAAGTGCAGCTGAGTTTGAAAGTAATTTCATTAATTTTTCAGGTTTATTTGGTCATTAACCAAAGTATTGGACAAATTAAAATGCTTACCATATGTTACTAGATGAGGAATATAAAAAGGTCGTTCTATAAAACCCTTTTTTTATATTTAACATAACTTAAACCTCCAAACAGTACTCTAACAGTATTTAATTTTGTCTGCACAAGAACTCTAACTGGATAAAATTCAGTCTAACCTGTGACAAAAGTATTATTTCATATTAAAATATATCCAGGGTTTTCCCTCACATTTTAAGACACTGAATGAGCACATATATAAGACAAATTCTTTTCTGGAAATTAGGTTTGGAAAAGTGAGGTCACCTTATATTTGAGGTCATTACATCAGATATCCAACTATAAATGGAGGAATCGTAAGAAACAACTTTAAAACAACAAAAAACAACAACAGTCAGCCCATTTAAACCACTTCACTCATCATCCAAAGACTGACTGTACCTCTTGTTAAAGTAATCAGCGCGGACAAAACAGAAATGATCCAGAACTGCTCGACTTTAAATGATGTGATGAATAAATGATTGATGATGACAGTTTCAGTTACTAGAGAATCTTCTACTAATGAGGTAAAGACTTTGTCTTTTGGTACTGGACCACTGGAGTGAACCAGTTCATTACTACGGTCCACCAACTGGGAATTTCCTACAGCAGCTTTTCACAGGAATCTTTAAAGATGCAGTGATCCAGCTTATATCCTGAGAATCAAACATGCTACATGAAGAGCTGGCCAACATTTTTTTTGCTGTTAATAATCCAGGTTGAATGACTTTTCTCTGTTTCTGTTACTCCTGTTTTAAATTGCTGCTGCTGCTGCTGCTGCTGCTGGGAGGTATTTCTGGAAACCAATATTCCTCTTTTCTGTTCTTTCTCTCCCTGTCTTGTTCATTCCGCGTTGCTAAAAGAAAATAGGCACTATGACGTCAACCCTGCAAAACACTCTAAAAAAAAAATCAGGAGAGGGAGAGAGAGAGAGAGGGGGGGAAAAAAAAGACAGAGCAACACAGAGAGTGAGGTAAAAATAGTATAATGGCTGTG
>NW_019476623.1:0-1276 GCF_002814215.2 Seriola lalandi dorsalis | reverse complement strand
GAGAATTATGGACGAAATATGAGTCTTTTTGCTCTCTCTGTTCTAGTATTAGAATTTCATGTGTGAAACTTGGTGTTAATAACTGAGTTGTTTCTCTGCCTCGTCACGGTTTGTCAGAATGAAATCAGGTGGCGTTAAAAGACCCGGACAAATGAACCCTTGGCACCAATAACAAGCCCTCTTTTCTCTCTCTTCTCTTTTTCTCTGTCTTTTTTTTCTTTCTTTCTCCTCCCTCCCTCCTCCTCCCCTGCTGTGTTTGGGTCGCTGGGGTAACCCTGGCCTGCTTCTCGCTCGGTTAGCCTACCCTGCTATTAGAGGTCTGGACGGACGGAGAGAACAGAAAGAGGCGGAGATAAAGGAAAGATGGTGCTTTTTCTCGCTCTCTCTCTCCCGGGCCAAATCTCAGATTTGGGGACAAAAAGAGGAAAATGGAAGGACACGGAGAGTCTGAGTGGACTGGAAACAAACACCCAAGCTGCACTGTTCAATCACTTATGCTGTCAGCTTGATGTTTCTACATAATGATACCCCATTTTCATTGACAAGGCCCGGTTTTTAATGCAGCATGAAATAAGTAATACACAAACGTCTCTTTTATAAAATTGCACCTTTTAGTCCAAGCTGTCTCTCCTGGGTCAAACCAGACACTTGGCCTGAGAAATTATTCCAGCGGTGTTGGGATGGATTTACTTACTTTACCAGGCTGTAAAAAAAAAAATGCATTGAAACCTGCCTCCCTCTGCCTCAAAGAGCTTCCAGTGGAGAGTTGTTGTGTCCCAGATTGATAGTGAATTAGCACTAATGGCAGCTAAAAATATGGGCACATATTGCTCTATCATCAGAGGAAACAATAGGCTGTAATTACATGTTCTTTCTTGTTAACTCGTTACCTACTTGTCTGTGTGTGTACAGTGGCATAGCCAGTGCCAGCTGTACCCACAGTTGGTACATTGTTGGTTGAGTGCCAAGGCTCTGTTTGATCACAACAGCCAATCAGATCAGCCCTTTTTGTTTCTGCGTTGTCCAGTCGGGCAACACTGAGCAGTGCAGCAGCCAATCAGAGCTGCTCTACTAGGAGAGAGAGGCAGATTGAAGCTCCCAGTCAGAAGTAAAGTAGGCTCATGGCAGCTCAGACAGAAGGAGATGAATAAGACAGTGTTTCTGGCTGTGAATAACAACACAAAGCACCAAAAATGGCAACTGTAACATAGAGAAAAGAAGGGAACAAAAAGACGGAGAGTTCATGTTATGAAAGAAGGAACATTGGAGGTGTCAA
>NW_019476622.1:0-1277 GCF_002814215.2 Seriola lalandi dorsalis | reverse complement strand
TGCTCATCACACAGTACGCCGACAAAACCAGGCTGGCAGCGGCAGGAGTAAGAGTAGGAGTTGATTGGAAGGCAGGTACCATGGATACACCTGTAGGGAAAATAAAGATGTGGATGGATATACAAATCTTCTTAAGTCCCTCTTTTGATTCAAAAGCCTGAAACACTTGAGCTGTAGTCATTCTGGTTTTCAAGTCATACAAACACAAAAACCCACTCACTTATTGCCATCACAGGGGTTGTTGACTTGTTGGTCACACAGTGCTCCCGTCCAGCCTGGGTGGCAGGTGCACGTGAAGCCGCGGTGCCCTGTTGCGTGGCAATCACCCTGGACGCAGGCGCCTCTCTGGCACGGCTGGCAGCCTGGCTCCACCCCGTGGCCCAGCCACTGCCTGGTGGTGCTATGTGAAGTCCCAGAGCCTGGAGCACCTGGCCCCAGACCAGCCCCCAGGTCCTGGAGCTTTCCATTAATGTACAGGTTACGGAGGCAGCCGTGGAAGCTGGTGCCGTTGCGTCCACCTGAGCCTTGCTGCAGGGCTGACAGACCCCCAGAGGCTGAGGCACGCTCTGGCATCCCTGATGGAAGAGAAGATTAGTGATTAGAGAGATCACAGCATCACGAATGCATAGATACATTATCTAAACATGTCAGACGCACACAAATTCAAATATTCTTTTTTTATAGAGCAGCTTTTGAAGTGATGAAGAAACACAGTGAGGGGAGAGATGGATTAAACAGTAAAACTAAATCAAATATATTAAGGATTTAATTTTAAACTGTTTGTAACACTTCTTTCCTCTTGCATCCAGGGGAACAACCAAAATGCCCGAGCCAGAGGATCAGACATGATTACTAATTACTAAACATGTCTTACATATATTCTAGTCCACTGACAGATTTAAATCCCAGAAAAACTTCAAACCAGTTATAAACCAACCAGTAAACACACTGTAAAGGTGTTCTCTGTGTGCTCCCTTTCTGGTCTCTCTTGGCACATGTGCTGCAGTGTTTTGAATAAATCTGAAGTTTATCTTTTTCTTAGGTACTCCCACTGAGAGAGTCTTGCAGTAATCAAGACAGCCAGTGATAAAAGGGTTTCACAGTACCTCTCCGTGACGAATGGCTGTACTTTGGCAAAACGCCTGAGATGATTAAAGGTACTTTTAGTGATATTTCTTGTGAGCTTTGAATTTCAAATCAGGATCAAAATGCACATCAAGGATACTTGTGGTTGGATGTTTTGTGCCAGGGATTTAAGTTAGTCTATCTATCTGGGC
>NW_019476621.1:0-1277 GCF_002814215.2 Seriola lalandi dorsalis | reverse complement strand
TTCTCCAATTGGGGAGACTGCATTGGATGTGTTTTAATGATGATTGACTCTTCAAAATTTTAATTCTTTTTTATTTACGTTAATCTCACTGTATGTGTTTTTTTTGGCAGGTCCTAAAGGTGAAATGGGGGTCATAGGAACCCCAGGAGTACCAGGATTTCCTGGACCACCTGGTACACCTGGATCTCCTGGTCTGAGAGGTGAGTAAGATGCAATTATTATTATTATTATTATTAATATTATTATTTATTGTATCACAGTGTGAGCTATTCCTCTTTTTAGTTTTATCAGCAGCAATAACAATTCCTCTTCCCCACCATCTCTCTCAGGTGATCCTGGTATTACTGGACCAAGAGGTGATATTGGAGAGATTGGACCTAAAGGAGAAAGGGGAGAGCCAGGTCTTCAGGGACCTCCAGGAAACATGAGTGAAGTCGACATGGAGCACATGAAGGGGGAGAAAGGAGACATTGGAGACATAGGTATAAAAAAAACATACTGACCCTAAGAGATCATATAGAGATTTACTACAAACAGGCTGGATGATTCTGTATATTGACCGATAGTTTAAGAAATATTTTAATGGTTTATGTTTGTAATTCAATTTTCCTATCAGGTGACCGTGGAGTCACTGGACAGAAGGGCTTCCGTGGAATGCCTGGAGACCCTGGACTGCGAGGCAAAGATGGAGAGCCTGGATTACCTGGACAACCAGGTGAGTCACCTGACTACGGCATTCAAAAGACAAACATCAAAAGATGTTTGTAGAAAATGACGAGAAAGTAAATATTACTAACTTTTCACTTTCACTGATATGTGTTAGGTGAGAAAGGAGACCCTGGTTTTCCTGGTGAACCTGGCAGCATTGGACAACCTGGACAGAAGGGCACTGTAGGAGAGATGGGAATACCAGGTAAAAACTAACTCATATTTCACCCTGCAAGCACTTATGTATTGTAAACATAAAATTCAGTCCACTAAACACAAGTCTATTAACAGCTGTATTGACCATATTTCAAGTAAGGGAAAAGCTAAAGTTGACATTTAATATGTTAAATGCAAGTTTACTAATATCTGCATTTTGTCTGCTTGTGTGTGCAGGTGTGAGTGGCCCAAAAGGTACTAAAGGAGATATTGGTAAATCGGGACATCCAGGATTCAGAGGCACAGATGGACAGAAAGGAGACAAGGGAGCAGCTGGTGAGCCAGGTATTGGGATCCCAGGATATCCAGGAGAAAAGGTAATCCCCTGGCTATATAAACTTGACTGCTTAGGT
>NW_019476620.1:0-1376 GCF_002814215.2 Seriola lalandi dorsalis | reverse complement strand
TGCAGAGTGAAAATGACGGCAAAATGTGTTCGGACATTTTCTCTTAGAGCATTTATCAAATTGTTTCAGCCAACAAAATGTGTTCATTCTGATACACATTAGATAGATAGATAGATAGATAGATAGATAGATAGATAGATAGATAGATAGATAGATAGATAGATAGATCTACTGTCATATCATCGTACACGGTTTTACTCATGAACTAACACAATGATAATTAAACAATGCACTGGTAGAGTTTCAAATGGCAAATTGACAATCTAGCAGAAAGCATGAAACTGATTTATCCTTTGAAATTGGAACAAGAGTTAGAGAGAAGAAAGAACAAGACTCAACAAAAACTTATTTGATTGATCTTTGATCATCAGGCACCAGAAGTCTTTCCTGCCACATTGAGCAACTGAACTGAATCAGCAAGAACGCACTGAAGAGTCATTCTTCCTGACTTTGAAAGCGTCAGCTTCCATGAAAACAGAGTTGAAGTTTCCTTTGTGCCTTCTTTGTGATGAAGGAAGGGTAAAGGTCACATTTAGCTCTGGGCAGGTGGTTGACGGGATGAAGTTACACCCTCCAGTGGAGAGAGATGTAGTACATCAATCATAATGTACACAAATGAAGAAGGGAGTAAGGCTAAAGAGTGAAAATTAGTTTTCATGATGCATCGGTGTATGTGTTGTGGGCATGGTACCGAGAAGTACAGCTTTGCTACATGTGTGCAGCATAACAACAGGAAGAGTAGTAGATCTATAGCAAAAGGCTGTTAAATTACAGCAGTGTGAGCATGTCACACAGATTCACTCAATTCAGCTGATAATTGACCAATAGCTGGGAATGGAACTGAACATGCCGTAATAAAAGACAGATATTATTGTGAGGAAGCAACAACTGTTCTAAGGTTCAGAGTCAGGCTGAATAAAATACAAAGGCTATATTGGATAAGACCTTTAAAGCATTTTGGTTGATGAATTAACATTGTATTCAACGCAATGAATTATTAAATGAAGCCCACAAAATAAAAAGTAATTAATTATTATTTTAAAAATGTAGCGCTCCAGAACCAAAAGGTTTTAACATTAATACACTTGGCAGCATTTGGCAACAATACACTGTTCTCTCGTTAGCGTTAATTGCAGCTGTGACAGCGGTTAAAGGCAAGGTCCTCCTCTGACTCCCAATCATTTATCTCTCCATTACTGAGAGCACTCTGCGTTTTTATTGGCGTAATAAAGTCGATCTTCACTACTGCAAAAAGCCTCCTGACCCCTGGGTGCTCCAGAGGCCCCTGACTCCTCCCAAACGTATTCATCATCTTCATATTCATTCACACACACACACACACGCACACACACAAACGCACACACACACACGCACAC
>NW_019476619.1:0-1277 GCF_002814215.2 Seriola lalandi dorsalis | reverse complement strand
CTATTTGACTTACTTACCACACGTGGCAACTCGGGGGTTCAAACCTTGTTGAACTCAACAGAAGGAAGCAGGTCAATCGCCCTGTACTGAAGCCGCGAGCAGCAAAAGGAAACAATAAAAGATTGGTAGGGGAACGTCACACCTCAAATAGTTTGTTTGGTATGTGAAACCACATATTGTGGGGTTGGGACACACATTTCCTGTTCCAGTTTATTTTGGATTAGGGAGCTTTGTATTCATAAAACATTGCGTATGGCTGAAAGCAAAAGTGTTTTCAGAGCTTTGAATAAAAAAAAGGAACGTTCAAGAGAGTCGAATGCTTTAACAAAATACGGAGACAAGACAAGACCATCATGAAGGACCATCAGCGAGGACTACTCACGTCTGATTGCCTTTAATCAAAGCTGACTGGTATTCCCCAATAATATCAAAGGCTCATGTTGGTGAATTTACACTCAGACATGGGAAGAATTTTTCTCACATGTATTCAAAAATATGTATTGCAATTACTTTTCAGCATTATTTATTTGTCAAAACTCACTTTAAATCGTTGATACTTCAGAGAACAGTAGTTGTGTATGGATGTTAACAAAACTTGGTGTGATACATCGAGGAGTTTGAGTGATCCTGCTAAAGCCCACTATTTGACATGGTGTTGATTGATGGCGGCCATGTCTTTGGACTGAACTTGCCCATTTGTAGTAAAATTGTGTAGTTCAGTCCCACGAGGCTGTGTACCAAATCTGGTATTACTACAGGCGAAATCTAAAAAAGGTGGATGTAATGTTACTGTTAAGTATGAATTAAGGATTTGGACCGAGCTGTAGTATTCAGGCAGACGTTCACAGCAGAAAAGACATCATTTGTAGTAAATTATTCAGGTGTTTGGGTCGGGGTACGGGCTGATTTGGCTGGGGAGCGGGACAGGCAGCTGAGCCAGAAACAGAGACCAGGATCAACGGTTGAGAATGAGGCGGGCGGCAAGAGAGGTAAAAGGTCCAGGAATTTGCTTTTGCAGCTGAACCTGTGAGCTAAGGCGAGGCAAGACACGGGATGGGACGGGACGGGACGGGACGGGACGGGGGTGGACCGGAAGCACAGGTAAACAGCCATTAGTGAGGTATGACAGAAAACAAGCCAAAGCATCTTACCTCATGGGTAAACTCTGGTGAGGAGTGGAGTGAAGTGAAGAGCTGGTCTTTTGACCCGCAGAGTCATGATGAGTTGATGAGCTGATCAGGAGCAGGGGGGGGGGCTAACACAAAGGAGGGGAGGGG
>NW_019476618.1:0-1277 GCF_002814215.2 Seriola lalandi dorsalis | reverse complement strand
AATAAATGAAGCAATGATAGATTAATAACTTCAGCTGCGTTGTTCTCTCCATCAGATTCCTGTGAACTCACACTTGACACAAACACAGTGAACACAAACCTCAAACTGTCTGACAACAACAGGTCAGTGACATGGGTGGAGGAGGAGCAGTCATACCCTGATCATCCAGACAGATTTGACCGGTGGCCTCAGCTGCTGTGTAGAACTGGTCTGACTGGCCGCTGTTACTGGGAGGTTGAGTGGAAAGGATTGGTTCATATATCATTGAGCTACAGAGGAATTAGCAGGAAAGGAAACAGTAAAGACTGTGTGTTTGGAATGAGTGATAAGTCATGGAGTCTGAGATGCTCTGATGGTGGTTACTTTTACTGGCACAATAACACACAAAGATCCATCTCCTCTTATTCCCCTTCCTCCTCTTCCTGCCCCTCCATCTCTAACAGAGTAGCAGTGTATTTGGACTTTCCTGCTGGCACTCTGTCCTTCTACAGAGTCTCCTCTGACACACTGATCCACCTCCACACCCTCAACACCACATTCACTGAACCTCTGTATCCTGGGTTTAGGTTCTGGTGGTCTGGTTCCTCAGTCTCTCTGTGTTCAGTGTAGCATAGAGAGTCTTCTTCTGTTAGAGAAACTTTGTCATTGTTGAACTCTTTCACCCACACACATTTTCAGATTAATGTATTAAGTCAGTTTATTTTTTAAACTCCTCTTCATTGTAAATCTAGTCCTCTTCCAGTCCTTCAAAGACAGAAGCTACAATTATTACAGGATAAAAAGGATTTGACTGAATGTTTTGTTTTGACTCTCTTGTTGACTACTTTTTTTTAAGATGATGAATCTCATTATCTTGTCATTTCATAATAAAAGCATCATGAAGAATATCAGTGTTTGGTCTTCCTCTGAATCTTAGGACAAGGAAATACTTAGGAAGTACTGCCAAAGTTTGTTTGAAAGGTCTGAGAAAAGACTAGACAGTCAATGAAAATGGTCTTTAGGATCTCAGTGTTTCACAAAAGATAAACCTGTCAAACAGTCAGGTTTATGTCCAGAGCAAAGACTGAAACGTTATAACAAAATTAGGTTTACAATGTCTTTGTCAAGAGGCTCATTGTAGTTGATGACTCTCTAGACGTTTTGAGGTTATTAGTTCAATCCTGGGACAGAGACTCACAGTGGATCCGGAAAGTATTCCCACCCCTTCACTTCCCCCACATTTTGTTATGTTACAGCCTTATTCCAAAATGGATTAAATTCCTTTTTTTTCTCATCAA
>NW_019476617.1:0-1277 GCF_002814215.2 Seriola lalandi dorsalis | reverse complement strand
ATCTTTGGGTTTTGAACTGATAAAATAAAAAAATATTATATTTCACATATTTCAGTTTTCTGACAAAACAATTAATTGATAATGAAAATAATTGTTAGTTGCAGGCCTAATCCTTTTCCATAAAATGTCAACAAAACCTCCCAGAGTCCGAGTTGACATCAACCCACAACCAACCAACAAAAGATATTCAGTCTACAATCATAGAAGGGATTAAAAAACAGAAAATATTTACATTTGAGAAGCTGGAACTTTTCGTTTTTGTCAAATTTTCTTTAGGAAAACAATGAACTGATTATCAAAATTGCTGCTGATTCATCTTCTGTTGATCCACTCGTCGATTAATCAACTAATCATTGCAGCTTTAGTTGACTGGTAAAGAAACAAACCTTCATACTCTGGATTCCCCTGAGATGGTTTTCTGACAGATTTCTTCCTTCCCAGATAAACAGACAGGAGGTATAATGTAAGGCGCCTGTGCCGTCACCTAACCTAACCTGTTTGCAGCAGAAAGGCATTGTTGCATGACACAACCTCCACTCTGTGAAATGGGACTCAGTGTAGACAAACCAAGGTCAAACAGCCTCTGTGTCAACTTTCCCCTTATTATCCTGATCCAAAAATACTGAGTGCCGTTTTTGAAATGGGAAGTTTAAAGGGGAAGTGTCCTGCTTCTCTGCATTCTGCTGCCAACATGTAAACAGTACCAAAAAGATAAACAGCAGCAACCAACATCTGTGGGTTTTGGAGGAAAGAGATTAATCAAATTTGATTATAAATTTTAAGTTTCAGAAGAGAGAGAGGTTTCTAAATTTGTTTTTGAACCTTTTCCCCTCAGATTATGCAGTTTTAGTTTTTTGGCTTTGCTCATATTAAAAATCTTTTAGTTAATCTATTTATAAATCACGACAGACAATAAATAAGTTAGTAAACTAAATATATTCAGGTTTTGGATTGATAGTTGGACAAAAAAAGCTATTTAAAGATGTGACCTTCTGCTGTGGGGGATAGTGATCAGCAGAATATAACCCAGAGATATTCAGTTTCCAATAGTATAAAGCAGGGAAAAGCAGCAAATCCTCACATTGGAGAAGCTGGAGAACAGAGAATGATTGGTATTAGTGCCTAATAAACATCTCAGATGAGTCATCAGTTATTAAAATAGTTGATTAATCTTCTGTCAATTGATCAAATTGACTTATAGATCAGCTCAGATCAAACCCAAAGGAGACAGCACAAATTACAGTAAGATCCCTACAAACCCAATCCTCTGTACTACA
>NW_019476616.1:0-1278 GCF_002814215.2 Seriola lalandi dorsalis | reverse complement strand
GTCTGTCCCACCATCGCCCTCGGCTGTCAGGACAGTAAACAGTCTGCAACAGTAAAGACCGCAGCTCCTTTACCGCTTCCTGAAACACAAAAGTAACCGCTTTAATTATGATGTACTTCATAAATAGTTAAATCTGTGACAGGGTGTGAGTGGATGAGGTCATCAAACCTCATATTGACGTAGCCTCTGCAAGATCTCCACCCCTCTAGATAAAATACGAGTGTAAGCCCATCCTGTAGTGAAGCTGCGCAGGAACACAGGCAGCTCTTCCTGATGACTATCCAACACAATAGTAATGTTAACATTAAACAATCACAAGGGACTCTTCACACAGAAACAAATAGATAGATTGATGTCCTCATCACCTCAAGTCATGGTTTTTCCTCAGCTCCAGCCAGGCACTTTTGGCAGTGGTGTAAAGCTCTAGGGCCTCTTCCCACTGACCCAGCTGCATAGCTGAGATAACCTCCTGCAGGGATCGCATGGATGCTTCATACCTGGTGAGAAGGATGGAGTCAGAAGTACATATCCCTGTCTATCCTGCTTAGAGAAAATACAATAAACTCAATTTAACTCTTTCTCACCTGATCAGATCCTCTCTGTCCTGGAACACCTTGGCTGTACGCTTCACTGTGTAGTCCGGGAAGGTCAGACGTCCTGAGTTGACCAGCAGGATGGTAAAAAGCTGGCTCTGGCCACCAGCCGCCATCTCCTCCTCATCCATGCTGTCCGTCAGAGAAAAGAGCAGAAGGATGCGAGAGAAGACAGCCCGAGGAGCACGACACAGACGCACACAGGAACCTGCAAGCTGCTTCGCCCTTTAATGTTGGAGAGGACAGGGGTGAGATCATCACTGTAATACCAGTGCTGTGAATAAACCAAGGTAACTGATCATCTCACCTTTTGAGGATGACAGCCCTAATGTTGTTTTGAGCAGAGGCCAGAGAGAAGAGGGACTTTTGCTTGCTCAGACGAAGGAGCCCATCCACCAGCTGCTGTTTCTGAGTCCCAGAACTGCCCAGGTGGAAGGTCTTAGCCAGAACTTTGAGTTCAGGAGCAGGCAGGAGATCCAGAGCCTCTTCTAGGTCCTCAAGATCATTTTCTTCGAGATGCAAAAATTATCATAGGTGGGCATTAACAAGAGAAAAATAAATAATGTATGCGTTTGAGGTGATGTGGTGTTTCAGAAGGATGACACACATACTAAGTACTCCCAGTGTTACAAGTTACACACTAATTCCATCAATCATCCATTGTCTAAGCAGTCATAAAAAAAAA
>NW_019476615.1:0-1278 GCF_002814215.2 Seriola lalandi dorsalis | reverse complement strand
CCCTCCTTGGTGGAGGTGACTGGGGTTCGTAGGTTTCAGAAACAGAGCTGTAAACCTATAAACAGCCGCTGATGGTCAGAGTCTTGGACGTAAATTAACGTGCCTCTTCTGCCCTCTCATGAGGTTCAAACCAAACCCAAAGTGACAGCTGCTGTAATGAAATGTACCATGTGACTGATTAATGAGATCACTTAAAGGTTCCCCCCAATTAATAAAAGATGCGTTTGTTTTAACCATGCCCTCCACCCTGTCCCAGTTAGACAGCTAGTGCACGTCCAAATTCCCAGCTGGGACTGAGTGTCTGCTCAGTGAGGCGCTACAAGCCATGCAGCACAAAGGATGTTGACAAGGAGTAGAGGGACTGGAGAGTGGGGTGGGAGGAGAGGAGGGATAAGGGGATGGTTTCAGATCCTTTCAGACTCCTTTGTCCTTTACACTCTGACATTATAGAGATTGTGTAGACTGATGTGCAAATATGGTAGTTTGAACAGTAAAGTGAAGGGGTCTGAATACTTCAGCAGGACAGAGTGTGTGGGACTGAGTCAAGACAAACTACAGTGACACAGTACAACAGTGTGACCCGCTGATGTCATGGTTTAATAGTCTGAGGACAACAATGGAGCTCTATGGTGCAAAAGAATAAGACACACACACATTAATTGTTAGCATGTTAGAGCATTTCTATATTTACAGTTGTTATTATTAAATTTCCATGTGACAAAGATATTTCCTCTGCACTTCTGCTCTTGTTGTGGAGGGAAAACTGCTGTTTACTGGACAATGTAAATGTTCACATATATCCAGTATCAGACCTTTTCATCAGACACCTCTGAGGTCACATGTTCTCCTGAGTAGTTTGAAGTTTGTTCCTGTTATAGAAATTAAATTTTAAGAATCCTCTACAGTGTATAAATATCTGAAGTGTCCGAATGAGCAGTGAACACTGATTACATTATACTCCAGCTGAATTAAAGTATGGTAAAACTTAATTATTTATAACGTATTTACTCATTCATTATGCCTCCAGGGCCACTGCAGGTCCACAGAGGCCATTTCATGTCCCACTGGATCAGACCTGTTTATTTTAGGCTAGGTCGATTATGGTTAGTATTTACCTTTTCATTTTACATTAAAACCTCATGAGGAAATAAAACTGTACTGAAGAAGACAGTTGATCAGTAGCTTGTTAAACATGAGGCGGGTTTCCCTGGAGGGTTTACAATCCTCAACAAAATCCAGCACCACTCTGATGACTGACAATCACTTCACTGTTCAAAA
>NW_019476614.1:0-1278 GCF_002814215.2 Seriola lalandi dorsalis | reverse complement strand
CACCCATGCATACAAATACAAGAAAATTACCCATTTTTCATCCAGATTCTGTAGAGCTTCTTTCCCCGTGCTCTCCCTTATCTCCACCTTCCTCGGCTGGGAGATGTCGGTCTGCCGGTCAATGACTCGCTTGTCGCTCTTACCCCTGCACGCCGAGAGTGCATCAAAGTCCAGCGTCTTGCTGTCCGAGGAGCCTTCCACCGGGCAGAACATGCCACAGAATTTCTGCCTCGGCCTGGCGGGGCTGTCAGAGCCCATGCTCTTGAAGAAGGCTGGCACATCCCCGGTGGTCGACATGCCTATCGCAGGCGGGGGAGCTGTGAGGTTTCTCGGGGTGTAGCTGCACAGATGCTCAGAGTCTCAGCTCCTTGTGTGTTTTTTTTCTCTTCAGCTCCGCACGCCTGGACAGCCACCGCCTTTTGCCGGTTTCCAAGCGCAGGTGGTCGCACTGTGACAAAAGCGCAAACAAATCTGTAAGGCTAATGCTGCATGAAAACACTCCCACTGTAGAGAGAGAGAATGCACTATCAATCTGCGTGATGTTGTCTGATATCAGGTCCACGATATCAGAGAATCCTCTTCTGTGTCCCTGCTCTATGATCAGCAAACAGTTTTGAATTGCTTACTCATGAGTCTAAATTAGCTTCTAGCCTACAGCCAATATCCTTGTGCCAGATATAAGTCAGCATATGAGGCAGAGACCTACAGCCTGGCTTTGTCAAAATAAAGATCCAATGGGCTATGGGAGGAGGATGTTTCCCGATGAGGGATTACCTGTAGCCTGTGTGAACCCGTTCAGAGACTGGCGGTGCCAGGAGCGCATCAGATCTGACTGTCCGGAAATGATCGGTCCTTTCTTGTCCAAAGTAAAGACTTGTTCTCTAGAGCTCTAATGCATCAGGGTCCAGTGACCCGCCTGCCAGTGAGTTCCAAAGCTGTGTAATCTAATAACTCAAACACGCCGTGTCTGTAGCCCGTGTGTCTCTGCAGGGCGTTTCTGGCAGAAGTTTGGGGTCAAGAGGCGATCAGCACCATGGAGAGTTCCCCAAAGTCACACCCAGTCCAACAATGAAGGGCGCTGTCCCTTCAGCACCACACCCTGTGTTCCCACACTCACATACTGTACATACTCATGTTTTATACTTAGTTTAGTTTGAGTTCCTCAGAGTACCAGCTGCATGGATTAATAACAGCCTATCACAAATATCTACAGGAGGTGACTCACTAAGTTTAGTGAGTAACATGGTAACAACATTGGTTTCTGTTCTCATTGAAGAT
>NW_019476613.1:0-1278 GCF_002814215.2 Seriola lalandi dorsalis | reverse complement strand
ATTAAACGATAGTGATTGATCGGCATGGCGTACAAATGAAATGCTACCCCTGATGATAGATGTAATTTTGGAGAAATCAATATTACCATTCGTCAGTTCAACTGGCTAGTCAATTAAAGTATAGTCCATTATAAATGTGTTTGTTTATGTAACATTTTCCAAAATATTCTTAACATATATACCAACAGGCAATTCAAGAAAGAGAAGACAACCAAATGTACCTCTTGCATTATGATAAAGTTTTGTCAAACATCTGGAATATACAGACATACTGCACTAACATTAGCAAATAGGTTGACTGAGTCAAGTGTAGACATCACCCATTACTGTGACTTTTATAAAGAACTACCTCCAACAAGTAAGCCATTACTATAATTGGCAGAATTTGTGTTAATTATTACAAATTCTAGGGGCTGTCCCCTAAAAGTCTGAGTCAATGGATCAGTTTAGAGAAGACCCTGAGTCACTGTACTAACTTTGTTTTGCTGCCTCAAACTACACACAGCAATGCAAGAGCAATAGTGCAGCAGGCTGTAAACTTTATAAACCAAGTCTTCCCTTAAAATGAAAAAATAAAATAAAATAAAGCAGGAGAGACGCTCCATGGTGCAGTAGGATTTCACAAGTGCGCTATGACCAAGATGCCAACTTTTACTTTCACCGACTTTGGAGAAATCTGATGTTTTCACATCTCAGACAGTGTTTTTAGGTAAAGCATGAGAGTCCCTCCAGAGTTGATGCATTAGTTCAAAGCACTGACTCTGGGACAGCCCAGACAAATTACCTAATATGTAGCAGCACACAGTGACACAGAACATAAATAATTAAGTAATATGACAGAAACATTTATTATTAGCATGGCGGATTTTGTTTTACTTACCTGTTCTGATGACAGCTTCTCTTGGGCAGACTCATTTTGCCTGTTTTTCTCACGCACAGTTTTAAGTTCTTCCTCTAAAAATAAAAGGGGCAGATGTATGTTAGAAAGTATGTTAATACAATCCAAGTCGAGACCGGTCAAGCTAAGTCAATATATAATATTGCAATAAGTTCCCTCTTACCAAGCTTGGTAAACTCATCTTTGAGCTTAAGATGTTCTTGAGTCTGGGACAAAAACTCTTCCTGACATTGGGCAAGTTGTTTCACTTTTTCAAAGAAATGTTGCTCTGTATGAAGAAGGTCGACAAAAACACAAACATGACATGTTACATTTTAACAGTAGCATTATGTCACTTTAGGCCACGGGACCAAACCATAGTAAGCTACTTAGGTGGATTA
>NW_019476612.1:0-1278 GCF_002814215.2 Seriola lalandi dorsalis | reverse complement strand
TTTTTTTTTTTTTTTACCCAAGGTCATCCCAAAAGACTACAAGACCATGGCTGCCCTGGCCAAAGCCATGGAGAGGAATGTGCTGTTTTCCCACCTGGATGACAATGAGAGGAGGTAATGCCAACAATCCCTTCAGTAGTTTGTGTAACAATCATTGTCAAAGCATTTCCAGCTCATCAGCTTGTTTTTTCCCTTACTGCCCTTCTAGTGATATTTTTGATGCAATGTTTTCTGTCAACTACATTGCTGGAGAAACAGTCATCCAACAAGGTGAGTTTCTACACAGGATTACATGGACGTTGCTGTGTTTTTGTTCCGTCCATTCATTCATAGGACTCTTCATTGCTTCTGTTCCAGGTGATGAGGGAGACAACTTCTACGTCATTGACCAGGGAGAGATGGATGTAAGATCCCTTTCTCATGTTTTAATGCAATTCTGAACTCCAGAAAACATCTGCCTTGCTTTATTAAGAATTTGAAAAGTTGCCTTCATCTTTCCCTATTTAGCCAGATGTGCTTTGGTGGTTCAGTGAGGGAAACATTAAAGCACAACTAACAAGAGAACAACCATTAATGATTTTATTCTACTAACAACTAACAACCTGAAATAACTTGTTCCTCAGTAGAGTTGTGTGTCAGTTTATTCTGATGCCCCCAAGTGTCCAAACAGCGTCTTTAACTTAAGCAGTAGAGAACATGCACTTGTTTTGTGCTTCGCTGTTTTTCAGGTATGCTGTGTAATGAAAATAGTTTGCCTTGTCTGGTGTAAAATTAGTTCATTGATGTAGAATACTTCAATAGAAATACCTTAATAATATTTTGGTCTTCAATTATTTGCTGCATAGGTCATTACACATAAGGTCTGGGAAACTAGATCTGCAGGCAGGTACTAACAGGGCCGGTCAGTAATGAATGCAATGTGTGGATGAATGAAGTGTCAGTAATGTGTGCAAAAAAAAAAGCTGGTGGCAATATACAAATAGAGAAAGTTGAGCCATTAAAATAATAATTCAATAAAAATAAAGAACCGAACAAGAGATCAGAATAAATTATATACAGACATAGGTTTATAGTTTTATATAGACATAGGTGCTTTGACATTTCTATACAAATGTTAAATTGAGAGTTTTTAGTGCTTTACACAATGGGAGGGGATGAGGTGAAACAACATTTATGTATAGGCTATAGTCTTTTGTTATAATGATGATGATATTGTTAACTATAAATTCACTATATTTGTTCTTCATGACAATTCCTGACTGGATTTAAAGCTCCTTT
>NW_019476611.1:0-1278 GCF_002814215.2 Seriola lalandi dorsalis | reverse complement strand
TGCTCTTTTTTTTTTCCTTTCCTTGACTTAGTTATGAGAAACAGATATGCCGACATACTTTTTGAAGCCACTTGTGCAGTTTCCCTCACCGCTTTTTGTCTTGTTGTATGTGTCCACCATTCAGCTCTGCCTATAGCCCTGAGGCCACCGACTATGATGTACGGGTCCTGCTGCGTTTCCCACAGAGGGTGAAGAACAAGGGCACCGCCGACTTCATGCCTAACAGGCCACGTCATACCTGGGAGTGGCATAGCTGTCATCAGTAAGTGCTTAATACAAAACAGATTTTACCCAATCACCTACTCACGCCTTAGTCACTACAGCATCAGCCGCTGTGGTAGCCAGAGAGTTAGTTAGTAAACATCTGATTTCATTATAACAGAATGTATTTACAATGTATGTAGCTTGTACGAAACCTAACTACTACAACTACTGACTGACATGACAGTGGGTGTTCACTTTGAAAGGCTGATGATACGTGGTGAACACCTCTAGTTAAAACCTTAAAGACTTTGTATAATACAGGCACAGCAGCACTCACCCTCTCATCACTGGGAGTTGGATGTAACCCAAACTAATAACCCCAGCTGGCCTCACTACATCTCGGTGGACACCAGAAGAAGAAAGAGTTTAATGAGTAAATGACTGGATGAAGCCCTGGTTTATAAAAATTAGGGTGCAGTTGCCGTTTCTCTGGTAATGTGCCACCCCATGGACATTAAAAACTTGGTACTAATATTCTAATGACCCCTTCCAATGAAAATCAAGTTTCTAACCTTGTTAACATGTCCATATGATGTTTTTTATATAATACAAGTCATATCACGACCAAAATAAGCAGTCAGCGCCATGACTGCGTATTTCCACCTTGGAACTGCAGTGAACCAATGATTCAGACAGCCGGGGTTTCATACGTCATATAACTAAGGAACCAATCTTGTCAACTTGCTGGGCCGGGGTGGGCTTACTAAACCGGACGCCTTGTCAGTACAGAGAGTTAGAATTTGCCTTAGCACAATTGCCTTAATGCTGCTTCAGCCACTGCCGGTTACAAGCTAAAACATAACAAAAAAAGATGCTAACTACACTAACTGTTCTGATATTCTCCTCATCTGAGTCTGGGTCCGACTGAGGCTCAAACATGTAGCTGATTCTCTCCAGTATTTCCTCTCACGCTAACCATGCTTGATATCCACCTGTCGCCATTACAGAGAGCAAGAGTTTGCAGTAACAGAGCCACTAACACAGCCACCGCCAGATACAAGCTAACAAACAAAT
>NW_019476610.1:0-1278 GCF_002814215.2 Seriola lalandi dorsalis | reverse complement strand
TAGATTCAGTCTTTGCAGTCTTGTATTCAAAATTGCGGAATGCTCAGGGATGACGTTGATAAAGTTCATAGCGTTGCTTCATGCTCTTAGATGCGGAGCTGCTCTGTGTCGTCCTTTGCAGACGGGCTCTCGTCGATGGACGCGTGAGCCCCTTCTCTCGTCCGTCCGAGAGACGACGCGATGACGTCAACCGCTAAAGATGCGGTGGCCTCCACGGCTTCAGGGGTGGCCCCCAGCACGGGGTTTACTTCCACCAGGTCCATGGCTGACAGCAGGCCTGCCCATCAACACATTCACAAGTTAGATACTAAAACCCCACAATAAAAGTCTTTTAAGGACAGAAAATCGGATAAAATAAGGTGTCTGTTATCTGTCTTTTTAGGCTTTTGCAACCATATATTTGTAGTCATTTGTACCTGTGTTGTGGATTTCCTCTGTGATGTAGATTCCCTCCCTGTAGGTCAAACCTCCATTCACTGGCGTTCCTGTGGCGGGGGCCAGAGACGGGTCGAACGCATCGATGTCAAAGCTCAAGTGGATCGGTCGCTGTTTTCTGTCCAGGAAGGTGAGAAAGTTAAAGTTCATTTCAATTCAGACATGGGCAATCATTTATATTAAATCTTAAAAATAATCATCCAATCATATTAAAATGTTACAGTACCGGAATATCAGCATATATCATAGGTAACACTTAGACATACCTTGCCAACAGATGGTCAAAAGTGACTTCCATAACTCTTTGGATGCCTAGTCTGTCGATATCCCTCATGGTGAAGTACTGGATACCCAGGTTCTTCAGGATGTGGCTGCAAAAAACAACATTGAAAAAACATTAACATCAATTCTCACAGTGCTTAAATGTTGGAAAATAACAGTTATCATACATCAGCCACATGTGCTGAAAGTTTTTATAAGTAACTACTCACTGCTCTCCAGGGTCGACGTCCCGCAGACCGATGTACACCAGGTCCCTCGAGGTGAGGAAAGGCTTTGTCCAGGAGAACCCTGGGATATCTGGCATCTGTGGTAGACGGAGATAATGTAATATAGAATTTATATAAATATAGGAAAACAAAAAAAAAGGGTGATATCTAGACTTTTCTTTAATGTTGGCCCATGATTTACACAAAGGTTATTTTTAACACCTGGAAAACAAGGCTTTAAAAAAATGACAGACACTCCATTATCAAATATTATAATAAAAATGTTTAATGCTTCATAATAAAATATAGAACTGTAGAAACCGTAGAAAGTAAAAGTGTCTGCATTTTTACGTTT
>NW_019476609.1:0-1279 GCF_002814215.2 Seriola lalandi dorsalis | reverse complement strand
GACATAATCCTGGCCCAGGCCCTCGAGCTGGCAGACGAGGCTCGCCGCAAGCGGCAGTTCACGGACGTAAACCGCTTTGCATTGCGCTGCATGGTGTGCCAGACAGGCCTGGTTGGACAAAAGGAAGCTCGGGAGCATGCCAAGGAGACAGGCCACACTAATTTTGGGGAAGTATGAACATTGTTAAGTCTTTTTTCCCCTCTCACAAATACAACCACCACCAAACCTGTGCCCCATGTCTGACAACTTTGTCTGTCTGTCTGTCTGTCTGCTTGTGTGATCCTCTACCTCACATTGTCTAGCGACATCTATGGAGAATCTGCAGACACTGTGTTCAGCCTCTAACCTGTTCAGTATTATTTTTTAACTGCTGTCAGTTCTCAAAGTCAGAAACGCTACTGCAGAGCTCTGATGTCATTAAACCATCATGTTGGCCTGTTAGGGATGGTTTCAAATCTGTTTAACCTGGGCCAGGAAATTATGCAAACAATTCTTAGGATTTGTTTTAATCTGTTTCGATTACTCGATGTCTGGGTTGTATTGAGACAAACCAAACAGTGGCTGATGTGTTGTCAGTTAGAAAATGCACCAACTTGCTAATAGTTACCTGTGACTGACTGAACTTATATATGTGATAAAACCCCACTGCAAAGAGTGATTAAACAACCACTAAGAATTATTTGTACTATGATGTGGTCCTACTCACTGTTGTCTTAAATGCAGCACACCAAGTTTGACTGTTATTCATCATGTTGGTTATGTAGCATGTTTTATATTTCCCTTGTGGACAGAGGTTTGTCAGGAACTCTTCCAGTACTTAAAGCTGATAATTTGGTTCACTTTAGATGTCTGAATTGTTGAGCACAGTTGGGCGTTGTTAATGCCATGCTAGAATCATCTTCATACAATTGTGCTATTTGCGACATCACCTTGAATTTTCTGAGCAGTGGCCAGTGTGAATGAGGTTTGAGATTGAGTTTATGTATTTTGAAATAGATTTATCATATTGCAAATTGTAATCAAAAATTAGCCTAATTACTTATGTGGGACTTTTTCCCCCTTTTTTAATGTTGCATCATCGTTTATCAGTGAGCTTGTTTTAAATTTAAACAATAAATACATAAATAATGGTGCTGAAAACTATTTTACAAAACCTGTAGTGCTTTGTTTTTCTCCATTGGTACGACAGGTTTTCAGGAGTGTAATTTTTAATTCTGGTGTGTAATTTTCAGATGTCATGCTGTAAGAACTAATCTTTTAAAAACCAGTTGTTTTTTTT
>NW_019476608.1:0-1279 GCF_002814215.2 Seriola lalandi dorsalis | reverse complement strand
TATCTGTGTTTGTATCACAGCTTTATTTCTCTTGTAAGGTCATGCAGCTACAGCTGGCATCAATATGGCAGGGCTTTTTTTTCTGTCTAGTCCAGCGCTGGAAAGTTATATTCATAGGGCTAATCAGTTTAAAAGATAATGAAAACAGAGATTGTTTACAGAGATTAGGCCCTTGGAAATGGAATAATCAGTGCTTTGAAAGGGCACTGACAGCGGTGGGCTGGATTACTGTCTGTAGAAACCGAGCAACGCCGCTCTAACTCTCCATCTCTAACAAGCTCTCGGAGCCCTGATGTCATCACAGATAGAAGATAGAGTACCTTATCCTCCACTCCTCTCCATTTGCTCCTCTTTGCTGGAATTAAATTACTCAACGTTTAGCCGACGGGGCACCTGTCAGCCAGATGTGTTCGAGTAATGAACAAAGTGTAGGATGAAGTAAGCGTTTTGACAAAAATGTCCAGAGAAAAATTAATCATGGGCTTAATTTCTTCTTAACCCCATTGTTTAATACGCTGTATGATTTATGTGGCAATGGATTGATTTATTTCAGGGCAGAGATTCTGGATTACTGTAGGAAAGTCACCAACACAAGCTCTGAAATATTTGCAGCATTTCACACTTACATAAGCATACGGATGATATACTTATTTTGAAATAAACCACATTAATTAGAGACCAACTATTGTTTTTTTTTCCTCTGGAGGGTTTTAATTTGTGTGGCTCGCATAGTGTTGTTTGTTGGCCGAGCTATTCGATCCTGTTCCCATTTTATTGATTGGAGAGACACATGGGGCCCCAGTTTAATTGGGGAGGGGTTCCCTCATAAGAGCTCTCCCCAGAAAAGCCATGAAAGCAATTATCAGTATCTCAGATCTCATCCAGTGAGGGGGAAACATATGTTTAGGATTTGGACTTACACAGGGTTGCCCCCATCACCAACCAAACACAACTTGTATCCCTTTGCTAACTGGGTGCACAGTGCGAGTCTGTAGCAAAAAAGATCTGGGAGAAAGGTAGATGGAGGGGTGGTGTCCAAATGTGAGAAGATAGTGGGTCTGATGTGCCAAGATACGAGGTAAAGCAGCTTGTTTTAGCTCAAGATGTGGGGTTTTCTTGAGTTTTTTCCTCTAGTTATTGAGAAGAGTGGGGCATCAGAGCTAAATTCCTACATCCATCCTAATATTTCTTGCTCCCAAATATGCGATTATTTTATGTAAGCACAATAAACATGACACAGACCGTCTACTTGGTGGCTTTGTTTGCCCCGTGACTGATC
>NW_019476607.1:0-1279 GCF_002814215.2 Seriola lalandi dorsalis | reverse complement strand
GCAGGATGGCGAAAATATGTTTTATATTTCCACTTGCATATAACGGAAAATGTTTTGTAATAACTTCTACCGATCGCAGGCAGTCAGTTGTAAGTGGTATTATTGTTTTTATGAGCATTAGTGTTGCTGTGATTCATATTTTTAAACCTGTATTTATCAGCCTCTTTGCTGCCATTTGTTGCTCTAGTTTCATGGTGTTTCAACCTTTTTAAAAACTGATCAGACACATTGCAGTTGCTCCACATTCTCTTCATTCATACTTATTGCAAACTTGTTACGAGTGAAATAAAATATTTCCCCCTGAGACGAGCCGCACTTTGCTTCCACTGTCACTGAAGTTCCTGAGAAAGAGCTTCCGGCTGCAGGAAAATGACTCCGTGATAAGCTGCAATATACGTCCAATGGACACAAGCCCTTTGGACAAATCCAACAAAATCTATGCTACCTTGAAAAACTATAATCATGCATTATTGAATCGGCAAGGATAGTGTGTAATAGAGAGATCCTAAACCCATTCCCCCTTGTGAATTATTAATTGAATTCAAATAACAGACAGAATAATTTTCTTAAAATATCTCAATCATTTTTCACAAAGGATTAAAATGGGGGTAAAACAACAGAGATGCCAGTCCATGTGTCCTGCATGTGGATGTGGCGAGTGACTGAAACTGCGTCTCACAAACTATTATAGAAGAGAAAACTGATGAAGGATGTGCCGCCATGTTGGAGCGGCAGCGGGACCATAAACACCCAACACTCTTTTTGTTGAATCGGGGAAATTCAGTGTTGATTACGTTACAGTCTCTCCAACATGGTGGCACACTCCTCGTAACCAACGGCAACCATTACACGACCGGCCTGTGTTTATTTTCGAAATCCCCTTGACTTCCGCCGGTGTGTGTCTGCATGTTCGAGCAGCAGAGGGATAGTTGGCTAAATGTTGTACTAAGCACTGGGTAAAATATGATAATGAGGACAAATGGGATTATTAGGAGGCTGTGTGTCATCAGTCTGACTGATCCACGATGTCAAACTAGCCAAGCAAATTCAATTAGGCTCGCAATTACTCCCTGGCGCTAGTGGAGACGTATTGGAGACGTTAAATATTGATGGAAACATAGATGCCACATTTGTTCTTCTCCAAAGGTGAACACATCTCCTCAAGGTAATCACCAACGCTAAATATGAAGCCCGACCGTTTGTCACGCTGAGGTACACAACATCTACACACACACACACACACACACACACACACGCGCGCTGGTCAAACGGTTTAATA
>NW_019476606.1:0-1279 GCF_002814215.2 Seriola lalandi dorsalis | reverse complement strand
TGAATAAAAATTTGGTTTCTTCCAATACATAGTCAACCCAACTTTTATTAACCCGTTCCGAACATGCCATGGAATTTACATAGAGTTCATACATAACCTGTAGTAGAAGCACCAACATGCTTATTTTATACTCAGATAAGTTTGTTTGCAGTGACATTGTGTGGGTGTAATGCACTTCGATATATTTTTGGTGCTTATCTGATGTTTTTTTCTGTTTTCATGGCAGAGTGTCATGAACAGGATGCACGTGATCAGCATCCCATACTCACTGATGAAAGTCAACCCCCTCTCCTGGATACAGAAGGTTCACACATACAAAGGTAAGAGTCAGTTCCCCTCGGCATTTGTCACTTTTCACTGTAACTCTGCTCGCAGCATCTCAGCCCTTTGAAGAGGGATGTAGCACAGGGAAACCAACTGAGCTTTATATAAATTTTAGGGTTATCTCGTTTGTTATTGTTATTCATTATGGGAAATCACAACACTTGTTGTAGTGCATTATATCACACTTAAAAAGTAGCACACATACATTTTTACAAGAAAGTTCCTTGAGAAAAATACAATGGTAGCTTGCTGGATGGCGATGGCTTATCCAACATTTTCTTCTTGTTGTAAGTGTCTGTAAACGTGTACAAGTTATATTCCAGAGAGAGTCTGTTTCTCATAACAGTTTTGATTTTCATTGTACATTTGAGAGGGTGCATGGATTAAAGCAATAGTTTTTTTTGAATCATTGATTTCTAGTTCAGTTGTATTAACCCAGTGGAGGTCGAGGACAAGAGGCCTGCAGCGCTGAATAAGATTCAACTCCTTTCTGGTCTGAGCTCTGCTGAGTCACCTGTTGGTAACCGAGTCAGACCATGGCGCTATTTGCCATCAGATTGCGTGATCTGTGATTGGCAGTCAAGCTGGGTGACAGAGGTGTTGATTGGATGATTCCATTGTCAGCCTGTCTCCTTGTCTTCGTGTCCTCCGTACAGCGCGGGTAGCAGTGGTGAAATCGAGGGACATGCACTGGTCTCTGCTGGCTCAGAGAGACCAGAGAGACATCAGCCTGAGCTCACTGCGCATGCTGATTGTAGCCGACGGAGCCAACCCATGTGAGTGCACCTGCAGATTCTCATTTAATTAAATAACCTTATTAAACACCCTGAAGCCACAAGATTTATTTTGTTTGCATTTATATATCTATCTGACTGTATATACGTGTGTGTGTGTGTGTGTGTGTGTGTGTTTGTGTTTGTGTGTGTGTGTGTGTGTGTGTGTGTGTGTGTGTGTG
>NW_019476605.1:0-1279 GCF_002814215.2 Seriola lalandi dorsalis | reverse complement strand
GGATGAAGAACCATGTCTCAGTTTGTTCGGGTTCTAACCACACCATGTGACTTCAGATGACCTCTGCTGCCGACCCAGTGAAACCAGAACTGACCTGAACAAGTGTCACCACAAGACGGATGTGTCAGAGGTTATCTGTGTGTTTATTTATGTGTGTTTGTGTGTGTGGGTGTCGGGTGTCACGAGTTAACAGGTTATGTGAAATTTGCTGACTTGTCTTCATCAAACCAGCAGTTCAGCGGTAAGCTGGAGTTTTCATGAAGAGGTAGAAACACCAAACCTGGGACACAGAACACAGACAGACATTAAAGTCAGCAGGTCGGATAAACACAGATAAACCAGCTAAAAAAGGCGACTGACTCCTTCCACACTGCCATGCACATGAGTGTCTTCCTGTCCAGACTGGGACTGAGCTGTTTGCTGCTGTACAGACTGGTGAAATGGATCCGTCATGTCTCATCTCCAGGTTGGAGCTCACTTCAGTCAGGAAATGTAGGTTTTTAAAATTACTTAGGCTGCAGCTCACTCTCAACGGGACTGCAAGGCGGCTAGAAAATAGTTACCATGGTTAGCATAGCTGGGCAATACTGTATGTAGCCCATAGACTGTATAAAGATATGGTTGAGCCATTAGGTAAAAATGAGCGAGTTCACCTGGTGTCATGTAAACATCACTGCTGATCAGAGCCAGAGCTGATAAATATCTGTGAAGACTGTAGAGTCATGTGACCCGGGTGTGAATGCTTATTGTAGCCTTTCACATTGATGACATAAGCCTGATATGAGCAGGTTTTTGTCCAGTGTCAAAGAGGTAAAGTTTATATAGCACCTTTCACAGGTATAAAAAAAATCATAAAGTGCTTTACATCATAAAAAAGATAAAAAAGCAATACAATAATTAGACTGCTAATAGTTCCTCGGTTCCCACTAATCAGACTACTGGAGAAAACATTAACTTCAGTTCCTTCCTCTGACCTCTTGGATGTCTGGTAGGTTTCTTTGTGTATATAACCACAGTAATGGTTGTAATGGCTAAAGTGTTAGCGTGGAGCTACAGAGCCAGAAGTGTGTGTGGGGAGGAAATGGATGCTAATCTGACCACCAGGACAACCTACTGAAGATCAGTGTTGATTTCAGGTGCTCGTGATTCAGTGCAAACCTGTGAGCTCTGTGAACACACGAGTGGTGACTGTGTTTTCAGCTTTAAGCCCCGAGGATACTCCTGCCCTCATGTTCAACCTCCACCCTGTGTGTGGAGCCAACCACAGCCACATGGCAGA
>NW_019476604.1:0-1365 GCF_002814215.2 Seriola lalandi dorsalis | reverse complement strand
ATCGCCTGAATCCTCAGTTGAGGGGAACATGCAATTCTACCCCCGGTTGTATAATGGCCTATGTCAAAAGTGTGACTCTTTTGTTGAGTTTTTTGTGTTTCCTGAAAAACCTGAAAAAATGACTTAGGCCATTATTTTAAGAGGGTGTCGATATGTTTTTTAACGCACCTGCTGTTAATCAGAATGTTGATTTTTATAGACAAAGATATAGATATAGCTGCGATCTGTGCAACACTTGTAGTAATAGGGCAAATTGTTGTTTTGTTAAAACTCAATTTTAAGGCTTTGAAGTTCGTACAGCAGGTCGTCTGGACCAGGCTTGGGGCAAAAGTGTGTGAAGCGACCACATTCAAACCGGTGTCAAGCCTGTTGTCATAGAGACGGGTAATCATTCAAGTGGAGATAACTGTACTTTTTTTTACAACCTTTCCTCAATGGCATTCATGATGTTGCACTCGTTGTTAAATATGAAAGCGGTGAAAAAAGAGGGCTTGAGAGATGTTCAACCTCTTCCTGCTTTCTCACCTCCACACACCCGGTCAATCAGTGCATCAAGTGGGTAACTGCTGGATTGTTGATGTCAGAAAAGTATGTGCGGAGGAGTTGCAGATACTGTTTGAATCATACTGACACCATTATGCAATGTCAATTTAATTCCATCTTATTAATCACCTCTTCCATTTCCTCCTCTGTGTTTGTCCTGCAGCTAGCTATGGAGCGTACCCCATCTGTAAAGGCTGCTCGGTGTGCTCCAGGGACAACGGCTGTGTAAACTGCCAGCCCAAACTCTTCCTGTTCCTGCGGAGGGAGAGGATGAGGCAGTACGGGGAGTGTCTTCACGACTGTCCAGCCGGATACTACGGCATGCGCAGCCCCGAACTCAACATGTGCTCCAGTGAGTCCTCCCGAGTCTCTTTCGCCCGGCCTCCCTCACACTGCACCTCTACCCCTCAGTCTCCCGCACCTCCCCGACTTTCCCCCCTCCTTTCCCCAACACTCCCACCACCCCATCTTCCCCAGACGCACATATACACACTCCCTCAACTTCCCCTCTCCCACTACGAATGATTTATCGTCAATTATCCAGAGAAAACACACATACCTCGCAATTTGAACGGCTCATCTGTTCATACAGGTGGATGCAGGCAGTGAAGTCTCGTCTTAGCAGTGTCTCCCTAAGGATTTTTCCAGTCAACTAGGATGAGCGCTGTTTCTCATTATTCTTTAACACTCCCTTTACACCTGCATTACCTAACATCCTATAGTCAGGAGGATGTTTCAAGGCATGGACTCCAGGTGCCAATGCAACCAACATGTGCTGAAGATACACTGAACATACTCCAGAGGCGTCGTCACATTAAGAGC
>NW_019476603.1:0-1279 GCF_002814215.2 Seriola lalandi dorsalis | reverse complement strand
TGTGTGAAAAGCATCGACACTGCTCTGGCCTGTCTATACATCTGGATAAAAATGGCGACCATATGTTTGACTAATCCTGACAGTGCATGAGACTGCACATGTCCGAGAAGGGCAAAGAAAATAGGATGGAAAATTGAGACGCTGCTTCTGTCTCCCGTAGAGCAAATGATGGTGCGCCTGCTAAATCTGTCCCTCTAGAACTTGCTGCAGTTTATCGCTGTTTCATTTTGTCCTCACCAGTTGAACTAATATCTCCTGCTTTCTCTCTCTCTCTGTTCCTGTCTCTTCTCCCTCTTTGTTTGTCACTGTGTTACTCTGTATCAACCCCTCTCTCTGTCTGTCTCTCTGTCTGTCTGCCTCTGCCTCGTCCACAGGGCTTCTTGAAGAATGAGAGGGACAACGCCCTCCTGTCAGCCATTGAGGAGTCTCGCCGCAGGGTCAGTATTTTGTCTCATGACGAAAAAGAGATACAGATGGATTACAGAATCTAAATCCTGCGGTGTAGGGACACGGCTCAAATACAGAGAGGCCTGCGAAGCCCACATATTAATATTATTCCCATTATTTTTCATTCTTTACCGTGATAATGTTTGAATTTTAGAGGACAAGATACAGTAATTAGACTCTAGTCACATACAGTGTTGTGTGACTCACATTCAGATTAGCATTGTAGTACGCATGAACATTAGCACATCACAATATAGGAACACTTAAAAACCAAATTTGTAGTAATTTCTGCGTGCTGTGATCTCAAAGTCCTTCTGGTGTGAACCTTTAGGGAATAGTTTTGAAATGGCTTCCCTGATGTGCAGAGCTAATAGGCCCTGTGTTTAATTAGCTGCTGTTCCCATTATCTCTCTCCGCTCCCTGAGAGAGGAAAAAGGACTTGTGTGCATGAGTGGAAAAACCAAATGCACTGAAGATTTAAAAGAAAGTGGATGTTAAATGTTCCTACAGATTTCTCTCCGACTGCTGTAGCGTTTACATCAAAGAAAAATAACCAATTTAGTCCAAGTTGTCCAGTGTCACAGCAACCATATGAAATGAGTATGATCTCATTTAAATTTAAAGCCTTTTTATCACTGTCAGTCGTAAATGTTTAAGGCCGATGCCACTATAACATCGTATAATGATATATCAGCCAATACATGACATGTATGTACTGACCAGGACATTTTACTGTTGAAAGATAAACTTATCGGTGCTCTCTGGTGGACAAACTATGTATGTAGTGAAAACACTTTCTAAATCACCTCTAAATTTTATATCTTTTTTGGAT
>NW_019476602.1:0-1280 GCF_002814215.2 Seriola lalandi dorsalis | reverse complement strand
TTTTTTGGATCGACATGTTTCCATTGTTCCTCTGCGTTTGGAGGGATAATTTGTGCGTCCCCTCCCTCATGGTGGGTGTCTGAGGCCTGACCCGAACAGACGACGGCGGTGAGAGCCCAGCTTCCTCCCAGATGATGCGGCCGTACGTGGGAAGGGCCCGAGGACGCCGGTGGCAGTGGGAGTTTGGCCCAGTTCGGCCTGACGTCACCGCGTGGGGGAGTCGCTCTGTGTTTGGTCTTCCGGGTGGATGTATTGACCGAGTGGAGGGGGTGGGGGTGGGGGTCACTGAGGGATGGAGTCCCAGGGTGCTGGTCTGAGTCCATGTCAGCTCAGGTTTGAACCACATTATTCTCAGTCCTGCGGAAACCACGTATTTCTTTTGTAAGATAAATGTGCAGATACATGGTTTCCAATGTCCAGAGACGTGATGCTGTTTGTTTTGTTGGGTTTGACTTTGACTCAGACTCTCGGCCTCGTGGTTTCACAGCAAATTCAAAAAGTTCTTAAGTGAAACAACAACAACATGTTGTGTCTTGATGGCTAAAAAGTGTTTTGCGAGGTCACCATGACCTTGAGCTTTGACCTTTGAGCACCAAAGTCTAATCAGTTGATCCTTGAGTCCAAATGAAGGATTGTGGTCAATTTGAAGAAGTTCTTTCAAGGCGTTACGGAGATAATGCGCTCAAAACGCCAAAACCACATTTTGTGAGGTCACCGTGACCTTGACCTTTGACCTTTAGCCACCAAATACTAATCAGTTTGTCCTTGAGTCTAGATGAGTGTTTTTACCAGATTTGAAGAAGTTCCGTTAAGACGTTACTGAAATCACATTCACAAGGCCAAAACTTTGTTTTGTGAGGTCACCATGCCCGTGACCTTTGACCCCCAAAATTGAATCAGTTCATTGTTGAGTTCTAGTGAATTTTTGTGCCAAAGTTGAGGAAGTTCCTTCAAGGCGTTACTGATATATCGTGTCCACGAGAATGAGGCAGACGGATGTGTGTACAACAGGATGGACGGACAACCTGAAAACAAAATGGATTCCGCTCTGACTGAGAAATAAAAAATGAGAGAGAAAACAGAGGGAGGAGGACTTAAAACGTGACTCCTCTGTGGAATGAAATCATGATCACAAGCACTTCAGAGAGTTTCGGCTCTGAGGGAAGTTGGTCAGCAGCCTAGTTGGCCGTCGTCTTCGTCCCGGCTCCATTAGCTCCTCATGTTCACGAACATATGGATGAGTCGGGATAAATGACACCTGAGGGAATTCTTCACGAACA
>NW_019476601.1:0-1280 GCF_002814215.2 Seriola lalandi dorsalis | reverse complement strand
GAATAATTGGTGCCTTTTTCAAAACAGCACATCAAACCTTTTTTATTGTCAACTTTCAGATTGCAGATTTATGTTGTAGAGCTTTTAGGTGTTTTAGGTTACATAGCAACACATAAAAGAAAAAAGTGACAGTGACAGATTGTGGATTTACAGGTTGGTTGAGGTGTTGGACAATTTAACACAGATGGAAAAAATAATTGTTGTGTAAATTAGGGTGCTTTACCCAGATGGCTTCAATAGTAAAATGTGTGAACACACACTAATTTGGATAAATAATGAAAAACCGTAGTGAGGCTAAGTGTTGTTTTCCTGCTTTACTGCTGTCAGAGTTTTAAAGTGTAGTTTTTCTTTGTGGTGTAGCCAGGTATGTGGCTGTGCAGAGAGATGTATGATTTAATAAAGACTTAATTATGCAGGGATTATGTTTAGTGCACAGATCCATGAAGACAAATGTTGCAGTCAGTCACACAGCACTAACTGGCACACTGCCGCTGTAAATCTGCCACTTTTTTACTGCGCACTTCAACTGCTGCTAAAATCTGGCTCCAACCACAAGAGGAGCTGCTCGCCAAAATCAGGTTTCAATGTCTTTTAGATCCCAGAAGATTTATTTCCAACCAGATGGAGGCAAAGTGCAAAAGGCAGGGTTTTCCTCCATGGCTCCATCCGGTCACTATATTTATCTCTTACTTAGGTTTATCTCTGGTTTTAAGGAGCATTTGTTCGTGTAAATCAAACCGAAAGATTTGTTTATTGAAGTTTGTTCACCTGCCTCATCGAATATTCTTTTGCTGCAGAGGAACCTTTAACACAACTTTAGCTTTAGCTTCTCTCCAAACAAAACATCATTTCAACAGTGTTTGTGTCGTCGGAAGTGAACCCCGGTCTCTGGTGTGACAGTCGTGAGCTTCGTATATCTGCCATCCATCCCAACCGCCTCCTTGTGGATCGGCTGACGTTAATAAATGTATCACTTCACTGCCTCAAAAGATTGTCCCTGCATGTTATCCACCCAGCGATTATGTTTCCCAATCAAACCTTCAGCATATTGTTGTCGCATTGTGAAAGTGATTTATTTTGCAACAGTAATTTGAAACAGTTTTGGGAGGAACATGTCATCATGCTGTCATACAGAGCCTGGACAAACGCTGCAGTTTAGTGATTCATTTCAACAAGTCCTCCCTGTTTCCTCATTCCTCTTCCCTCATAAAGCACAAACTCAAGTTTACAACGTCACAGTCTCATTGATCATACACCAACACTGAAACTTGCTGCACAAA
>NW_019476600.1:0-1280 GCF_002814215.2 Seriola lalandi dorsalis | reverse complement strand
CTCTAAAATCACAAGGCATTACTAATACTGAAAGGCCACTCCATCACTAGGTACATCCCAACCAAAAAGATGGCAAACCATTTGTACTTTAAAAACTTTGATAAACTGCACAGCAGCTCAAAGAATATTTTACGAAACCATGAATTATCCACCATGTTATTATAAAGTGAAAAATCATGATGGGTAAATCTGACAAGATGAAAATTCTTTCTTCATTCCTCAAAACATATTTTGTCAGATGTCTCAATAACAATAGGTACTATTAAGCCACAGGGCTGGAAAGATCTGGAAAACATCTCAGAGGATGATTGTCTTAATTAGTGTGCTGAACACATGAACATCATCATCCACTTGTCTCAGGTCCCAACTCACCGTGTAAGTGATCACTGCCAACATGCCAATCAAGGTCAAGGTGCTGATGGAGAAAGACAGAGCAGGTAGACCATCTGCAGAAGGAAAGACAGGAAAGCCATTAGAGATTTGACCTTGACCTCTGAAAGAAACATCAATGGACTCTTTGACATGTGCAAACTATCAAGAGCTGGCTTTCGTGTTTGCACTTCAATAGTATTTCAGTCATGCGTTTGCTATTCAAACTCAACACTGACAGCCAAAATGTTTCCAGCATTCAGACCCCATTACAGAGGCTTTATGAACATGAGTAAAATTGCATCTAAATTTCTTTGAATATTTTACAGATGCTTCTGAAATGGCATTACCATACTTTTGTAGACAATCCAGAGGGAAAATTTCATAAAAGCTGTTTGACATAATCTAGTTTGCTGAAGAAACCCCCACTGTGCAGTGCAAATATTTCAAAAGCAACAGGAGTACTGTGTGTCTTGGTGGGAAAACTACTGTCATATACAGAGCCAGAGCAGCTCTTACCAAACCTAAGCTGGTACACAGGAAGGAACAGGATGCAAAATACAAATTAGCAAACTAATGTTAGCCACCGTTCCTCAGTTAACTCATATCTGAATTCTCTTCTTCAATCTTGTTTGATTTGCAAAAATCTTTCACCACTTTATTCTATATGCTAGTAAATGTAGTTGAATTATCCTAAGTAACAGGGACATTGTTTTTGAAAAGAGGTGGAGAACTCCACTGATTACACAAATACGGTCAGTTTACTCTTCATGTGGAGTACTACTCTGCCTGTAAAAAACAGTTGTAAAAAGTCTTCTGTGGATCGAGAGAAGCTTTGTCAGGACCGAGGACATAATCTTAATGATGTTATTAGGATATAACAGCTGTGGCTTGGAGACAATACATTTTTT
>NW_019476599.1:0-1280 GCF_002814215.2 Seriola lalandi dorsalis | reverse complement strand
GCCTTTTTACAATCTACAAATCCTTAAAGGAACACTAAAAACTGAAACCTGTAAAATAAATGAATGGCTGACTTTTGTTGTGGTTACATATTACACACTAAGCCCTGTTTGTTTAACTATCTGTTTTCTATTTGCAAGTGGCCTCATGTAAACACACATTGTGAGTTGTAGGCCTCCATGTTGTCCCTAGTGTTTAAAACGTGTAATGCTTCTTTTGGGTTGGCTGTTTGGTGATTTAACAGGCTCTTGTTGTATCTACTGGGCTCACCTCAACACACGTGTGTGAATTTACTACTTGTTGGTTTGGGTTTTTGAGTCAAACACCCTGAGGAAGGAGGCAAGTGTGTATTTTCAATGTATTCACCCATTAATCAAAGGCTTTTTACCGAAGCACTTGAATTGGATTTTAATGCGACACAAATTTTTTTCTTCTCTAAAATTATAATCCAAAGGCCCCCCTTGCATAATTTTTCATAAATCTGCTGTATTTGACAAAATGTAGATATAAAGCTTGTGTAAATCCAAATAAACAGTAACATCTGAGTATAATCAGTTAATATAATCAATGATTTGCATTTCAGACACAGATAAGTGGCAGTGTAGGCAGACAACAACAGTACTTTGATTCAACCATAAATGAAAACAGGTGACTGTTCGTAGTGTGTGGGTAACCTATCAATTATTAGCTGCTGTAACTCTGACCCTGGATACAGTAAAATACTGAAAAACAATACTATGTCAACATATATGATGCATCTCCACCACACCTCTGAAACTGTGTTGGCCCCCACATTGAACAACACTGACAAAAACTGGCCCCTGCATGAACCTATAGTCATCTAATTTGGAGATATGTGGTTTTCACTGGATAGGAAGGGTTAGAAAAATTGTAAATGTCCAATATTTACCTCTGAAATGTGGAGGAGTAAAAGTATGAAGTTGCATAAAATGGAAATGAAAGTAAAAGTACTTGAAGTGTCTGCACAAGTACAGTACTTCTGAGTAAATGTACTTAGTTACATTCCACCGCTGTTCATCCAGCTTTTCAGTGTGACTTCATTTATTCACTGTTTTACCGATATGCTCGATACTGCACCAGACTCAGAGTATCAATTCAAAACAGCTTCAATTTTCAAATACCAGTGATGAAAAGTAACTAAGTACTCATAAAGTTTTGTACTTTAAGAACAGTTTTGAGGTATTTGTACTTTACATGAGCATCTCAATTTCCTGCTACTTTCTACTTTTACTGCACAACATTTCAGAGGCAAAATATTTTA
>NW_019476598.1:0-1280 GCF_002814215.2 Seriola lalandi dorsalis | reverse complement strand
GAGTACAACGGCCTGGCCACCACATACTGCTTAGCTCCCGGTCGCATCATTCTGCCTCTGCTGCCTGGAGGACCGCTGCTTCCTCTCTATGTGGCTCTGAGATCCATTAATCACATTAGGTTAGGAAGAGGATCCTGTCCTGCCTTTGAACATTACTTATCAAAGAGCATTAACAGCAAACAACAAAGAGTCCAGACCCCTAAAAATACAGGCAGGACACATGAGCCAGGTTAGGACCTGCACTGTCCTGGGGGCGAGAATTGTCAGGCTTCATTTGAGCCTTAGACACAGATTAACACCAGACAGGCGTGTTTTGAATTTTAACACTGAAATGTCTCAGCTCCCTGACTTTTCCAAGATCAACCTTCATGTTTAAGATGTGAATCACTCAAGGAAATATTCACTTCCTCCACCTGGAGCTCAAAATACATCAGCACCTCCGGAGGTCCGGCTGCTTATGAAAATCCTCCTCAGTGCAAAGATTTCTCACTCAAAAGCTTAAAATCAAAAAAACATAACCTTCATTTCTTCATGTACAGCAGCTTCTCCCACATACCTGACTGTGCACTAATCTGTCCCAAATCCGAAGTGTCCCGTCCTTCTTCTAGCTCCTCCAGCTTCTGAGGATCCACTGGGACCTGTGACAGTTTTGCCATCAATAAATGCCACTTCTGCTGCTTATCACAACTGTAATTATTAACAGCAATTATGATGAAGTCCCTGTTCTGCACAACTGCTGGACGCCTATCTTATCCTTGACCATTGTTCTCACTGATATCTGTAACCTGCAACTTTCAGTGGAGGCTTTCCGCCCCCGTGGAGCATTTGAAAGATATTGTACCGATGGGCAGGAAAGGGAGGATGTGGACAGGACAGACAGGACAGGTCAGTGTTATGAAATGGAAATCAAGTAACTTTTTCAGGAGGGGAAACAGTGCTAAGGGTCTGCTGTTGAACTCTACAGTGCACTTCAAGACTAAAAATAGTTTGTGTGCTGCAGGAACTGGGATTGTGTGTGGGAAAAACTGCTTTGTATTCCCAAAATTGAATAATCCCTCATGTGATAAAACACCCTGATACTCTGATAATCACATACCTGGCATGAAAGTTAAACACATTACAAGTAAAAAATGAATGAGTCATCTTAAAACATAACTGACCTTTAATGTTCTTCCTCTCACAAAGAGGACAGAAGACTAGGCAAACGGGAAACAAGTCTTCCTTTCAATTGGAAGCAACACCAGCCAAACTGATAACACCAGAAACTGTTGTCTGAGGTG
>NW_019476597.1:0-1280 GCF_002814215.2 Seriola lalandi dorsalis | reverse complement strand
ACACACACACACACACACACACACACACACACACACACACACACACACACACACACACTCACACACTCACACATTCACACATTCAGCCGTTATAACAATGCAGTTGTGTTTTTTTGCAATCAAGAGGCAAATACCAAGAATGTCATGTTGGCTCTCAGTGGATGTGTCCATTAGTGAAGCTGTCAAGCCTAAAACAAATTGAGAAACCTGTAACTCATTCTTACCTGTGAAGAAGTTTTGCCTTTACATAATTAGAAGAGGAGAACTGACAGAAATCTGCACTTAGTTTGGTAGATTTGTCCTACTGTAGACTTTCCTGTGAGTCACTGGGGAGCAGGCGGCACATTCGCAGCATCCGTTCAGCTTGGCTAATTTCTGTTCTGTGGTCATGAGTGTGTGGTTAATGGCGAGCTAACCAGGTGTGACTAGGCCTGTCGGGGAGCGAGCAGTGGCTTTTGGTAATTGGGGCTCTGCTGAGAGTCCGAGTAACAACAGGAAGAGAAGTGACAGCTCCCACTGCTCCAGCTAAAGAGTAAGAGGGAAAACAGAGGAAGGTGGAGCGGCGCAGAGGGAGTTACTGGAGCTTGTTGCTGCACTAGATACGCATGGAGTTTTCTATGTTTCTGTATAATTAAGTTAATAAAGTAATTAAGTTCTGAGCACTGAAAAACAGGAACCAGAATAGTTCATTTTTCACAGAGGAACTGTAACAGGCACATAATTATACATTCAGTTGGTCGAATGGATGGGCTCATTATTAGATATCCATGGTGCTCAGACAATGTGTCCTACTGACTTTGGTGATTCCCTGACTTTTTGTCTAGCGCTACCATGAGGTTGACATTTGTGGTTTTGAGTGAAATTTCTCAAAAACTATTGGATGTTGTACCATGAAATTTTCTACAATCAATAATGTTCCTCTCAGGATGAATTGTAATTCAGTTTTCATGTAGCACAATTATGAATTATTATAAATTATTATTATATTATTTCAGATATTTGAAACTAAACTGAACTATATGTAAGATGATGAACATTGCACCTGCTCAACATCAGAGGAAGTCTGCCACTACACTCACCTCTACAGTAGCAGAGCGCATCAGACAAAGCAGCTGCTCTTCTTCTTCTTGGATGTCTATGATGATCTACTGCACATGTAATAGTGGACGCTGTTAGCGTGGCTGTAGACTTACGCCGGGAACACACTACCTGCGTCGCGTGTGCGGAGCAGCTGAGTTCCTGCGGCTCACACGCATGTGTGTGTGCTCACATGGGCTGCG
>NW_019476596.1:0-1280 GCF_002814215.2 Seriola lalandi dorsalis | reverse complement strand
GTGTGTGTGTGTGTGTGTGTGTGTGTGTGTGTCTGTGTGTGTGTGTGTGTGTCTGTGTGTGTGTGTCAGTTTCCACATGCCTGCACAAGTATGGAATTTGACAACAGAGGTTTGTGGGAGATTTCTTGTGTTGTTATGCATGTAAATGTTGAATGAGTGGTCCGCGCCTTTCCCAGGGTGAACACCTGGACGTATACACCTACACAACCACCAACATTGAATCACTCCCTGTCCAGGGTTCCTCTCACTCAACACACACACACACACACACTCAGACATAGACACACATTTACTCTGCCAAGGCTCCATCTCTCTCCGTTGACTGTGAAGTAATTGCAGTGAGTATTGAAGAGAAAGCTTGTGGAGCCCGTGGTGGTGGGGAGGGGGGGGTGGGCTGAGGAAAATCTATTTCCCAATACTATCTAACTGCAGCTTTCCTCCAATGGACTTGCATTCCTGGTACTGGCTGTGTCCCATTGATTCTTTCCCAACATCATCTGAAAATCTATGAGCATAAAGGGCAGCTCCGCAAAGTACAAAGCACATAAGTGCACATCATGTTCTATACAGCCACTGTAGGAGGAAACTCTCACTCTCACCTTCTCTCATTCTCTTGCTCTATGTTCTTCCTGCCACCTCTTCCCATTATTCTCACCCCCGTCTTCAAACAGTGGGGGTGGCAAGGATAGATCCAGACAGAAGAGGGGAAGAGAGGTGGAGGTGTTTAAGAGGGAGAGAAGCAAAGGAGAAGCACCAGGGAAAGGCCGTATGGATTATTCTGCTCAGGTTGTGACATCTCCTGACAGTGCATTATACAGCAGGGAGCTAAGAAATGCATGTCCACATCCTGTTTCTGTGGAATAACTCACTCCGGGAAACCTAGCACAGGACTATATCAGATTTTTGGCTTCTAGACTCACTGATTGCTCTGTACTTTAACTTAAATAATTCTCTTGCATCTCACCGTCTTCCTTTCTGTCCACACATTTCCTCACGAATGACACTAAACACAATGGGTGTCTGTTAAAGCAGATACTATGGTTGCTTCTTTTCTGTTAAGATACTATGTCTAGACCTAAGCCCTTAGAATATGATCATGGCATCGGGACAACATTCCTTGGACTGATCCATACTGTCCTACACACATTCAAGCAGATGGAGTCTGTGCCAAGCAGCTCAGCGCTTAGACTGGGAGTAGACTACCCAGTTCCTCCCACTCGAAACGCTTGCCAAGGATTTAAAATTAGACTGTGAAAAGATACACATTGTACTGTATGGTT
>NW_019476595.1:0-1280 GCF_002814215.2 Seriola lalandi dorsalis | reverse complement strand
AATCTTCACCAGGTTCCCATGCAGGCATCTTGGTTCACTTAAGTAATGCATGCACACTGCTGCTTGTGTAGAGGCAAGTGGATTTCTCCCATTACTTCTGTATTATAATTAAATCAGATGTGCATTGTGCAACAGTAGAGTTAAAGCTAAAAGTTGCGGGACAGGAGGAATTTGAAGATTGGGTTGAGTGCAATAGAGTCTTCTCTATAAGCATATTTATTGACTGGCATGATGTTGCTAACAGGTTTCTGGTGAGGATCAACCCTGAGGATGGCTCAAAATGCTCTGCTACACGGGGAGTGAGCAGGAGGACTAAAATACAGTAGAAATAGATCAAAATTACAGTAAAAATACAGTAAAATACTATAATATATGCTGCAAATTGCATTACAGTAATTTATTGTAAACCAAGATACAGTAAAATGCTGCTGGCAAGTTGCTGTAAATATACAAGGAAATTGTTAAGAGTGTACAGTTAGATGAGGTAAATTAATATTGATAATTTCTCTAATAATGCAAGTATAAAGAGAGAAATAATAATTTAAATGTGTGTCTGTGAGGTCGAGAGAAGGCTGAGCATGTTGCTGAAAATACCAGCACTTTCCTGAGTTTTTTTCTATTTAATTTTTCCTCTTATTGTCTATGAGACGTTTAATTTTCTTCACGCTTTGTTCACCTGCTGCATGATGGACACTGACATCCGTTTGTTTAGTTTGGGAAGTAAAACACTCTCTCTCCACAGAGTGAGTAAAAGAGAGAGCGTGAGTCTTGTGTAGAAAAATAAACTCTGCAAAAGGACAAGTCAAAGCCAGCCTTCAGAATGAACATAAAAAGCCTTCAGCAAAGCTGACTGGGAACAAAACATCAAAGTGTCAGTGTGTTTCAGGGCGCACACACTGCGGGCAATTAGTCTTTTGTTGTTCAGTGCTTTAAGTATAAAGTCAGAGCTTAAAAAAGTTGTTAGCAACAATTTTGTTTAAATTAAACTCCATTAGTGCTTCTCTGTATGTTTGATTACAGCACAGTAGTGTTCCAGTCTGAAGACTAATCCAGGCTGTGTGTGGAGAAGTTAACAAGCCACCATTAGTGAAGCAGCATCTCTCTCATCTGTGTGATAATACTGCAATGAATGTGAAGGATTTTTAACTGCTATCAGCGCTCATCAAGAAATCCCTGTATCCAGGCTACAGCACATTATAAACAAGGTGCCCTGGTGTTTTCTCATACAGTGGGTATTTACATTCAGTGTTTTCTCCCCAAAATGCTTTGTGTGTCCTTAA
>NW_019476594.1:0-1280 GCF_002814215.2 Seriola lalandi dorsalis | reverse complement strand
CCTCTCTGTTGTGTTTTAAATTATTCATGAACTGTTTGTACCTCAGTTACAGGTGACTGTTGAAAACACTATGTCTGCTCACAGCTACAACAAGTGTGTTGTAAACAACTTATGACGCATATATATACAGTATATATAGAGGTTTTATATTCACTCTTCCAGATTACTTCCTACAAAGCTCTCTCCATGATACATATGGATTTAAGCACTGCACTGGAGAGGATGCACTTGACTGGGATGAGACTGTCATTGCTTCTAAAGACAAAGATCATCAGCAGGTTCATTTCAGATATATCTAGCCTCCCTCCATTGGCTCCCTGTGAGCCTCAGAATCAATTTCAAAATTCTTCTGTTCACCTATAAATACCTAATGTACCCTCACGATCTCTCAGGTCTGCTGATCAGCTGTTCTTAGTCGCCCTGAAAACCAGGTTGAAACTCAGAGGGGATCTGGCATTTGCAGCTGCTGATCCCAAACTCTGGGACGAGTTGCCTTTAGATGTTAGGCCTCTTCCCTTCCTGTCTGTAAATCTCTTCCTAAAACACACCTCTTCTCCTCGGCTTCTGACGCTCTGAGATGTTGCCTTTTTATTGGTTAACTGTTGTTGTTTTTACACAAGTCTTTTTTGTATTTTATTGTTATTGTACAGCACTTTGGTCAACAGTGTTGTTTTTAGAGGTGCTTTATATATCAAATTAAATTAAATTGGTTTGGATAGTGCTCAGGTGGACTTACAGGTTCTCACATGAGCAGTAATGGGAATGCAAAGATGTGAGGCTTTTTTTCAGGGCGAAGTTTGTGCTCCTCTGTCTGATGGAGCTACTGGATGCAACTGTGCCATGCTCTCCCACTGTGCTACTCTTACATGATAACTCCTCATTAAAATTAACATGTTTGAAGAAAGGTATTCTCCTAACGGGCATCACCGCTGCCAAAAAGATGCTGGCTTTATGATGGAAACTTAACACATACAGTAACAAAAAGCTCAGTGGATTAACATATAATTGGTTTTGGAGCTGTCAGCTGCGAGGGAGCGCGGGGCTGGAGCTGCCTCTAATTTCCACTTGGCAGATGATGGCAGACAGAATCAGGGAGTTGCTGTGATCATCATATCTATTTGTTGCTAAATTGTGGTTCCTTGTGTCCTGCAAAGATTATATGGAGGACATTGGGTAATGGGATGGGATGGGGAGGGGGAGGGGGGTTGCCAATAAGTTTCATGTTATTTTAAGCTCCTTTTCCACTGGTCAAAAAACCCCAACATCAGGCTTCTGTTAGT
>NW_019476593.1:0-1280 GCF_002814215.2 Seriola lalandi dorsalis | reverse complement strand
ATTGATTGATTGATTGATTGATAATACTTGATCACTTTGCAACAAAGTGGACTATTATGTCAACAGTATGGTCTGGGGTTTGTTACTTTTAAGATGCAATCAGCATCAATTATACCATTTCAACCATGTGAAGTTCAGATGGGTTCATACCAAACCGAAACTAGAAGTTCAGATAGAAGCTTTAAATGGGAAGTAAGAGGATATTGTTCAAATAAGATTTAAACTTAAATATAGTACATTTGCATGTGGTAAAAAAAAATCAGATGGTTCACATAAATTAGCAGAAAACATTAGAGGACAAATGCAGGAAGATAACATTTATCTTACAAACAAGAAGGCAGTGCACAACTGATTGATGGGTAAAAGACGGAGTCACCTTGTCTACCTCAATAAGACTTGAAAAAAGGCTGACAACTACATCCTTCACTCCTGTTCACACAACAACGAGACACAGATAACCACTACTGAATGTCCATCAAACAAAGCCAGCATCATTTTTTTTTCCTTGTATCACGCACTCCCAGTCACTTGTTCTTTTGCAAATAAATTTGCAATTTCACATCAAGCTGCATAAAGCTTTGGCTTTTCTTCAAGCATATGATTGCACTGTATTTGCTGCTGGCCCCCACCAAATGTGAAACAAGAGACACTCAATCATTTCATTACATCCCCATTTTCTTTTCTTGTTTCTTATTTGTTACCATTTCCTCCATTATCTAAGAATACCATCTGGGGACCCATTAAGGGGTGGGGGTTACTGCAAAATCTGCATGTGTTTTATTCATGGATGGGAAAATATACAAAGGATGGTAACTTTAAGGTTGTTATAATGTATAATTTAGGTGAGATTATGAATAATTTGTGGTCTTTGTGAGCGTTTCCCTCTGCCCTCCCGGCTCTTTTCGGTGGCAGGGAGGGAGGAAAAGCCATGATTGACAGCTCACTTCATGCTCTGTAACTACAGCAGCTGACAAGGTCATGTCAAATGAAATGATTGGTGAGGAAGGAGTGTTTGGGGAAATATTCTGCCTCTCTTGCTCTTTGTCTCTCTTCCCTGATCACACTAAACGTGCTCAACCGCCTCACCGGCACGCCAGATCCGCAGTAATTTAGAAATGAGAGGTGAATCTAATGTAGACTAGTGAAAGCAGATAGAGCGGTGACCTGCCAATTCGTTTGGAGCCAAAGATAAGATGAAAGACAACTTTGTTCCAGACCTGCATTTTCTTCCTATATAAGTAGTAGGCTTAAATAGGTGTGTGTGTGTGTGTGTGTGTGTG
>NW_019476592.1:0-1280 GCF_002814215.2 Seriola lalandi dorsalis | reverse complement strand
AAAAAAAAAAAAAAGATGCCATTCTCTCTCTCTTACTGTATAATCAGCATCGCCTTTTTAATGTAAGAAATCATTACAGATGTTTTCACAGTGCTCAGGCCTGTGGGACTGAATTACCATAGTGCATCACGCAGTCTGCTGCTACTTAATGGCTGACTCTGAGGTCTTGGATACTGGGGCTCTCAACGGCACATGATCCTTTTGAGGTTACTTGTAATTGGCTTTAATTGTGCCTGCAAACTGCTGCAGCAGCTTACACAGAAAACCAAATGCTGGAACATTTATGAGTAAAGCTGCATACGGGAAAAGGTCTTCAGACACGAGGCTAAGCTATGTTAATGCAAATCTGTCACAAAAAAGTTAGCAAGGGACATTTTCAAGGACATGTCTGCATATGTGTGTGTGTGTGTGTGTGTGTGTGTGTGTGTGAGACTGCATTAGTTTACTCTCAATGTTATCGTCTTTCTGCAGACGTGTGTCAGAGGAAGAGCAGCGGAACGTCAACAACTTCTGTTCTTTTATCCACAGAGCACCTGCCATGCAAATACAGTGGCTCTCAAACACACACACACGACTGCTATAATCAAACTGAGGGAAGGGGAGCCAGAGGAAAAAAGAAGACAGACAGCGACAGAAAAGGGGTGGGGGGACAAATAGAGGAAGAGAGAGAAGTAGAGAGAGAGAGAGGAACGGCGGAGGATGGAGAGAGCTGTGTATTAAATATCCCCTGTCTGATCCCCCTGTGTCCCTGGCTCTCATCTTCTAGCTGTTTAGCCATCGGAGGGGCAGAGAGAGAAAGAGCCTCAGACAAGGACAACAAGGACAGTCTCCTCCACTCTCGCTGCAGTTTCATTACTGTTTATAAAGTTTGCCACAAACCAGGATACTTGTTGTCCAAACCGCTGATAGAGGCTACAGTGTCCGCGTGCATGCCCTTGTTTCAACTTTCCCCAACAGAGCAGTATCACGACTTCCTTGTTAGTGATTGAAAACTTTAAACTTTCAATTAATTCTTATAAAAATCTGAAGCTTTAGGTGACATTTCGTATTTGTCTTGAGGTCAAAGGCACTGGTATAGTTGACTGACACAAAATATCATCAGATCTGACAGCTGAAATATCTTCAGATCACTACAGAGTGTGTGAAGTGATGTAGCTGACTCTAAATGGACTACAAACACACACACACACTGCAAATTCCATTAGCTTGACTATCTATTGAAGGGCAATTACAATGAGGGTAGATGGAGGTGCCTCTGTGTGTGTGTGTGTGTGTGTGTG
>NW_019476591.1:0-1280 GCF_002814215.2 Seriola lalandi dorsalis | reverse complement strand
GGAGTATTATCTCATCCACCTCTAGGTCATTATTAACTTCCCTGACCCGTCGCAGAAGAGTGACATCGTCCAGCTAAGAGGGCCGAAGAACGAGGTGGAGAAATGTGCCAAGTTCCTCCAGAAAATCATTGCCGACCTGGTACGACCCACCATCATCCGTCATCGTCTGTCTGCCTGTCTCACCCTCTCTGCTCTTGACTTAACAGCAGCTTCCTTTCTTTTGCAGATTGAGAACAGCTTCTCGCTCTCTGTTCCCATCTTCAAGCAGTTTCACAAAAACATAATTGGTAAGGGCGGGGCCAACATTAAAAAGGTGAGACTTTGAAGTGGTCTTTGAGAATTTGACAAAACCCACTTAAAATTATTAGACACTCAAAACTTGTTTGAGGATTTAACACTCAGATGGATCATATTTTATCATAACACACGTGCAATAATTTCAGCTTTCAATTTTTCATTTCTAAGCTTATGATTCTATTAAGTGTGTGTGTGTGTATATATATATATGTAACATGATGTTAAAGACTGAAATTAACACATGCTGTTTATGCCACCAGATCCGTGAAGAGACCAACACTAAGATCGACCTCCCGACAGAGAACAGTAACTCAGAGATGATCGTCATCACAGGCAAGAAGAGCAACTGTGAGGCGGCCAGAGACCGAATCCTCGCCATCCAGAGAGAACTGGTGAGACGTCAGAGACTGCTGATGTCATTTGTGCTGCTTTTTTATGCCTTACTATACTATGACTTTTTATGCCTCTTCTTCTGTCATCTCTCCACTCTTTCTATATTTATTATATTGAAGAAGTATTGACAAAGTGCTGGTGAATGTTTTGACCCCTAGAATATTCTTCGTGTAACTGCACAGTCTATTAAACTCACAATCTTTATCTGTCTCTCTTCATCCCGCCAGGCCAACATCAAGGAGACAGAGGTCACCATCCCGGCCAAACTGCACAACTCTCTGATCGGCTCCAAAGGCTGCCTTGTGCGCTCCATCATGGAAGACTGCGGCGGCGTCCACATCCATTTCCCCTCCGAGGGCTCCGGCTCGGACAAGGTCACCATCAGAGGGCCTGCTGGAGAGGTGGAGAAGGCCAAGAAACAGCTGCTGCAGCTGGCTGAGGAAAAGGTTGGTGTGAGAGGACAGAGAAACATGAAGAATGGTTGATACAAAGAGAGAATGAACAGGTGTCTCAAAATGAAGTGAGTTACTATAAAGAGAAGGGAAGGAGAGGGCAAATACTTACATCCTTTTCCTGTCCTCTTTCCTTCC
>NW_019476590.1:0-1280 GCF_002814215.2 Seriola lalandi dorsalis | reverse complement strand
GTGCACTATGTAACGGAGTGTACAGCCCTGTAAAAGCCAAATCAAACCCTAATAATGGGAAGGTGGCCTTCAAGCAAAGTGCCAATTATTTTGAATTGCTCTATTAAAGGCGGCAATCACAACTGTCATGTTTGCATTTGGACATAACGGCTCACTTGTGGTGGTTTGAGTTCACGTGGGTGGAACTGCAGTGTAATAAACACATGCAGTTTTACATAACCTCTTGAAGCAAATGATTTTGTTTGCTGACTGCATGCCATAACACATAACTGACTGACAACAGGAAAGCTCGGTATTTTCTCACTTCAGCCGAGAGAACAAAGCCTCTCTCTGTTTTTCCTCCTTTTAACAGGTGAGCGCTCCAGCTATTAATTTGTGTAGGGCCACCTACTTTAATTGGTCTTAATCTGGAGTGAGTGGCTTTGATCTCTCTGACAGTTTGACTGCATTAGCACGAGTGTGCAGGCTAATCCTTTGCGTAGCTTGTTCTTTTGGCGCAGCCAGAGGCCTGTCCAACGATAATATGTCAGCTGAGGGATAAGCCCTCATCAAACAACCAGGTCTAAGCTTCTGGAAAATGGGGGTTGAAGGGCCACCATCATGCTGTGCTTCAAACAAAGATAGAGACGTAAACCGGACCGTGTAACTCTCGGTTCAAACCTCAAGAGGGACATTTTCAAGGTTTTCAAGGTTCGTGTCCTTTTTACGCAAACGTTTCGGCGTCTTCCATCCTGTGACTGCACACTTCTTGCTTTATGATAAACACTATTACATGGTCTTCTAACCTCGAGCGAGTCTCAGGCGTTACAATGAATTCAGTATTTCCATCATCCCACCGCTGTTCATACACACACTTGCATGCATGATCAACATGTCCAAACAGTGGCTTTATCTGTGCTGTGTCATCTTATTAGAAAGCAACAAGCGTATGAAGTGTTTGTCCTGAACTTGAGTTGAACTCCCATGAATTATGATAACCATCGCACAGTCAACAATATCTGCTTTCAGGAAAGGAATAGAGAGATAGTGTTTGAAATGGAGAAAATAGCAGCACTTGTGCTTCCCGAGTGATTATATCACACATCATGGTGATTTACTTATCACGACTGGCATATCTTGTCTTCAGTGGATCTTTTGTTTTTCTGTTCTGTAATGGAGGGATGTTAGCTGGGTTTTCTTGAGGATTGCATGTGAAAAGGCCAAATATATCACTTAATGCTAATTCAGAGAGGACAGTTAGAAAGCAAATGGGTTCCCAAATATTATTATGTTCATAAATC
>NW_019476589.1:0-1280 GCF_002814215.2 Seriola lalandi dorsalis | reverse complement strand
TTTAAAGGAATAGTTTGACATTTTGGCTGAGACTATGCTAAATATGAAGCTACAGCCAGCAGCTGATTAGCTTAGCTTAGCATAGCATAACGACTGGAAACGGGTGAAACAGACAGCCTGGCTCTATACAAAGGTGAAAAAAATATCCGGCTACCAGCCCCTCTAAAGCTCACTAAGGAATATGTTATATATATGTTTAATACTGTATGGAAAAATAGTGTAAAACCAAGCTTTAAAGGTGCTGGTAGCCGGTGTCCACCTGCTTCTAGCCTTTGTACTAAGATAAGTTAATTGACTACAGGCTGTGGCATAAAGTGCACAGACATGAGAGTGGTATCAATTCCTTTAAGATTAAGATAATTGAGGTCCCTCTTTTATTATCTGCCTGTACCTCTGAATGGCTGCGCAGTGGTCTTCAGTTTATCCAGTTTGAAGAAAAATGGAGTTGGATGGGGTGGTGTTGATCCTTCTTTCTTAGAGCCACTGCGAGGTGGATGTGGTTTGGGGAAGAGCTATGGAAAAGAAGCAGGTGATTCACAAAGAATAATTATTTTAAAAACAATATGACACACCTACATGCAGAAAGTCTTTTCTGCTCCCCAAGCCAATTCTTTTTACCTGTTTGGGAACCTGGCCAAAGTTGCTGACGTATCCCAAGATTGTGCTCCTTATGAGGGGGTCCTTAGAATTCTGCCGACCTCTCTGGGCGTAGAAGTAAGGATGGAACGTGTTGACACTTTCTACAGCAGCTGGACCTTGTTGCCGATACCCAAAAATGAGGTCGATCCACAGGTGGAGGTGGGAACTCACATAGTCACTTTCCAACACCTAAGGGAAACAGTGCAGGAGATTGTTGCACAAACTAAGACCACCTAGTCAACTACCATTACAAAACTACTATGCTGCATTATGCAGCAGTGCAATGAAGCAATACAGAGGTATGCAGTGCTCATTGTTATTACAGTGAGACTAAAACCATCAGTCAAACTCTTAAAATGAGAGTTTAGAAAAACAAAAAAACTTATAGCAGAATGCACAACCAATCAAATTATTCAGGTACTGTATGATTTCTTCCAAAAGTCAATTTAGAAGTCTGGAACAGCAGGAAGCTGCACAGCTGGGTTATGAGCATATCTTCATGTTAGAATTAAAGAATGATTTCAGTAAAATTACACAGAGATTGGTTTTGAAGAGTTAATAAGGAAAAGTGGGCATTATGACCAGCCATACCCTGCACCCATTCTTAATAAACCCATCCTGGAATAACCGAAAACTAAAAA
>NW_019476588.1:0-1281 GCF_002814215.2 Seriola lalandi dorsalis | reverse complement strand
GTTTTCGTTTGTACATAAAATCTAATTTCTTTTCAAGGTACATTTTGAACATAAGCCTATCAAACAAAACAGCAGACAAATCAACAAAGAAACAAAAAAACAAAATAGTATCCATCATCAAGGAAAGTCATATTCAAGAATATAATCCTATCATCTATAAATCAGTTGGTGTACAGGCGTTCATCACTGTGTCGTAGGTCAGCCATTTCTTCCATCTCCTGGAACAAACATCTTCCCTCCCTCTGAGCTCATAAGTCAGTTTTTCCATAGAACAGATCTCTCTTATATGTTCCATAGTGGGGGGCTCCAGGCTTTTACAAATTTCTTGTTATTGCCTTCTTGCTTGTGATCAATAATATCCCGGTCAAATACCGAACGTATTTACATTCTCCCAGAAATAGTGTGATTTATGTGTGTGTAATGTGTGTATGATTTACTCCTTTGTTCCCACATGTGCACCAACAGAACTGTTGTGATTAAGTTTGTTTACTCTTTATTTTTCCCCCCTCGCTCCCTCCAGGTCCTTGAATTAGTTTTGTTTAGCTGAAAAATTCTTCCGTGCTAATTCCACTTCTAATGTGCGAGTAAGTGGTGCTGTAAAAAATTCTGTTAATTCTGTTTTAAGTACAGGTAGACCACCTTAAATTATTTACACAATTCAGTTATTATTAGAGAAATTCATTGTGTCTGTGTCTGAGTGTGTGCCTCATTCATTCACACACTCCTTGTAATCAGCTGACTTCAGGTGTTTTTGAAAAATCAGATCTCGCCATGATCTCAACCCGCCAATCAGGTTGTCACTTTCATTGTTTAAACTCTAATCTCCTCTCTCCTGCTGTCAGATATCATTTCAGTGCAGTTCCTATACTTCACAAAGCCTCACCCCCTTTTCACATATGATGACATCACGATCAGGTCTAATCACCTTAAGACTCTCACATCTCTCACTTTTCCTCTCTTGTCTTGCACATGGCAATAAAAGTGTGTTCGTTGACTCAGAATGAAGTCTCACCTGATTGAACTGTTATTTTGAGATACTGGGGAGAGGGTGTCAAAGACTTTTACTAATGCTGGGAAGGGACTTGCTTTTGTAAAAGGAGTGTATGTAAACATGACTACAGGCTGGATTATGTCCAGAGGCACAAAGTACAAAGCACCCGACACAGGAGTTTGTATCGTTTTCCATCCATGGTTCGGAGCACCTTGGTGCTGCTTTTAAATGTAATATCAGTTATTTTGGCAGATACATTGAACATTTACCGATATATTCAGGGTCATATA
>NW_019476587.1:0-1281 GCF_002814215.2 Seriola lalandi dorsalis | reverse complement strand
TGCCAATACTACTTCTATTGGCATGCCAAGTACACCAGATGTTCTGTATGTTTTTCTACTTTCCAGGGAAGTTGTTGAAGAAAATGTGAAATTTATGGGCAAACCAGCCTAGGGTTTAAAGGAAGTATTTGCAAGATTTGCTATTGCTACATAGCCAGCGTTAGGATTAACAGTTGTTTACTTACCAGTCTAGAATAAACATTGAATTCAGCATGAAACTTTAGAAGTAGAAATCAACCCTCTTGTTTTGCTTCTATTTCCATCACTTCTTTTCTTTTACTGAAGTTACTGTTTAGTTATAAAGGCTAACCAGCTGGCCTCGGCCCCATTTGTCTGTCTCATCACTTTCCGATACCGAGTCACTGTAGCGTCCACTTTGAAGAAGTATCTCTGTTCAGAGGGCATAATATAACCTCTTGTATTGTCAACACAACGATGACTGAACAGTAAACAACTGCTAACATTGGCTGCATAGCAATAGCAAAACTTACAAATTGCTCCTTTAACAGGGCTCAAACATTGTTAAATGACTTAAATTTGCATTAATGGAAAATACAACAAGCTGTATATTTAACCACATTTTTGCTTCTTTATAACATTTTGGATAATTACCAACCAATTTTACATAACAAGCTTCTTTTGAATAAACTATTAACTGTGTTACTTGTATCGGAGCAGCAAGCTCCGATACAAGTACTTCCATTATTGAATCTTTTTATGCTGGTTAATGTAAGGCTGTGATAACAGTTCCAGTCAATGTTTTCATGGTCTTTCATGTCAAGTGCGGCATTGGTAATAAGAGAAATAGAAAGCTTATTATGTCCAAACAGAACAAACAGTACAATACTATCTGAAGCTGATTCCCAAAAAATTAAGACACACAGAGCCACCTCAAATTACCTCTATTATTTTATAACGAACATCTCGTGTGTAACAAGCTGAGATATTTAACAGATTTCAAATCCATTATGATCCAATATCATTGATGTAATATTATCGCAGCAGCTTTCAACATGAGCCTGTCCCCGCGCCCAGAGGTAATAAATAGGTGAACTGCCACATTATTGTACTTGTTTGAGTCACACTGTGTCCCTTGACAGTTTGAGTGGCTGTCACATTTATCAACACTTCACACAAAGCCCAGTGTCGCTGTTGCCTCAGGTGGGAGTAACTGGCCATATGAAAAACAGTGAAAGTCTCGGGGATGAAAGATAAAAGAGGGAACAACATGACGATGGCCAACAGAGCTTTTTTTCCCCAGTGTGAAATATGAACTGTATC
>NW_019476586.1:0-1281 GCF_002814215.2 Seriola lalandi dorsalis | reverse complement strand
AACTTCTTACACTTACAGAATGGGATGAAAAACTAAAAAGATATGAAATATGGCCCATATATTTCTGTTTGCTGATGGGCTCCACACAACAAGAAAAATAAGTAAAATTTGACAAGCACAGTTGCTCATCCTGCTCTACCATGAGTTTCTGGCAGGTGTCAGCCAATGAGGATTTTTATGGAGCCAAAACAGACAAAATGCAGGAAAACAAAAACAAAAAGGTACGAGATACAAAAAGGAATAATATATTAAAAGGAAAAAGCTGAGATTGTGAAGATTGCTAGAAGAGACAATTTTTTCTTCTTGACTCACAAAGAATGTTGCATTGAAAATGTTGCATTCAGCATTAAACATATTATCTGTGTATATGCCAAACTGACAATTTTAGCATGGTTGACACAAAGCAAACTAAGCCATGTAGTCCATGTAAAGATGAAGCGTGTATATATGTATTTGTGAATGCATATATGCACTTATCAAGGAGGCTCCCAGTGGGCTGGTTGTATTTATGAGGCCTTGTTTCTCTGATTGTTCTTGCATGGTTCCGATGAATATTCAATGGGATCGGAGAGAAAGGCTTACTCGGGCCCAAGAGAGAGGGAGGGCAAAGAGAAAATGTGCCTGGTAACTCACAGTCACACAAACGCAGACACAAATGCACGCACAGACACACACACACACACACACACACACACACACACATATACGCGCAATCACGCGCACATACACAGCCCTGCAGCAGTGGGAGGAGAGAGCAACAGTGACAAACAGCTTTGGTGCTACAAAGGTGGCAGGAAATCTATCAAACAGGACAATAAAATTGCAATTGAGTTTCTTTAGCTTTTTTATAGCAGATGCATGTATCTTGGTGGCTAGCCCCCAATGCAACAATCTGATTCACAGGCACTGTGTGTGTGCGTTTGTGTGTGTCTCACATCTTACAAGTGCATGGGTTTATTCACACACAGCGTATGTGTGAAATTCTGCTGTTAGGTGAGTGCTGGGTATTGTTACTAGAGCCAAGAAGAAAAAGCATTAATCTTGTGCAATTATGGGAAAAGAGGCAATTACAGGCTGTCGTGTGCAGAGAAGAACAAACACTTTCTGCACGACACCACATCGCTATGTTTTAAAATGAGACACCAACACACTGCAGCTTTATGAACAGGTGAAACCAGAACAAAACTTTAAAAAGGTAAAACTAATTCCTTTTGATTAGATGTCATTCATGAACATCTAAAATCTCAGATTAATAATATATTTGCACCAGCGTTTTTTTTT
>NW_019476585.1:0-3471 GCF_002814215.2 Seriola lalandi dorsalis | reverse complement strand
CCCCACCCCCCAACTCCCAAACCCTCCCTCCAGCCCTGCCTGGCCTGTGAGGGGCTAAAGCTTGTGTAAGAGAACGATCCCCACTCTTGTCATTGGGAATAATGGGTATTGGGATTACCTCTTTAATCACAACAAAGATTAACAGATGGTATGAGAACAGTTATTAGCAAACATCTTGAACTCATCAAATCAATAAGATGATTTGTAATCAGGCTGTCGGTGCGAGTGAAAAGGGAGCCGGGGCCGTTCCCAGTGAAAGACCCTGGCAATCAGAGGCTACTGTGTAGCAATTACCTCTCCACAAAATAGGTGTTCTTCCTCCACTGGCTGGCAGTCCTCCAAAACACAAGCCAGACTGATAGCAACATAGGGCATTAACACGGCGAAACACAAAACACTGCATGGGTAACCTTGTATTTGATCAGGTGTTACGTTGCCCCGAGATTTCATTTCACTTTGTGCCTTTTAATTTGGTGGATCTCGCGGTGTACTCCAGGGAAAAAATCTAAATGTTTACACATGCTGTCTCTCGCTACAAAAGACTGTATAGCTCATTAGCGGGTTACCATAAATAACATCAGAGTAGTACAAAGACGGAAGAGCATAGAAACTATACAGAGGAGGGTTCCCTGTGCAAATATTTCTCCCTGGAGACGGAGACAGAGAGAGAAAGACTGAAGGGCTGCAAACATCCCACTGGATCCAGTACTGTAAATGGAGGAACATAAAATCTCTCCTCCCCACAGCAATCAAGCCCTTTGTTTCTTCATCTTAATAAGCTTTATTACTCATATAAGTAATATTCTTCTTACAATAATTCCACTTGATCCTTCACACACAAGCGCACAAAAGTCCAGCTGGAGAGCGCTTGAGTTTTTGAGTCATAATACACACAAGTATCTATAAGAACATGAAAAAAGAAGTCATCCTGTGGTCCATTCATTTGTGAGTTTGTTTCAAAATCTATTTGTTTTTATTCTCAGCATTTGTTATTTAATTATTACATTTCACATCCTGTTGTTATGCTCGTTTCTTGTCTCACTCAGACATCGGAGCAAATTTTTTCCCATTTTATTCTTCTCAGAGAGACACAAACAGTAAAAACACGTTTAAAAAAAACATGAGTCCAGTCGCCGATTTTGTTATTAATTCCTCAAGAAAAGTCACAATTGGTCTCAGCCTCAACACTGGTTCCCGAAGACAAGTATCACTTTGACTCTAACCGCTGCTGTGAAAGTCTTTTCCCATCGACCTCACCTCGTTCATATTGTATGCACTGTTGCAGTGGGAACGCTGAGATCAAACCGATGATGATCTAAAAGATAGTGTGGACTGAAAGCAGGGAGTCATTTCAGAGGCAAACACTGTAGAAACACACATTTCTGACCTTAGCGAAAACTTGGCCGGGCTTTAAATGTCTGAGGAACCTTGTGAATACTGAATATCATTCTCTTTATCTTTTTCTTTCCTGTCTTTTCTCTCATTTTATGTGGCGTTAACCACACTCACACACACGCTCACAAACACACACACACACACACACACACACACACACTCACACACAGGCACAAACTTACGTCGACACTCGCTTCTAATGGCAGTTTAATCACTACAAAGGATATGCAACGGTAGCTGCTTAACACACATTTACCAGTGTGCTAACTTTCAAGAGCTTTGAGTCGTGATTCAACGTACGCAGTCCATCTATGTCCCTTCTCTTGACACACACACACACACACACACACACACACACACACACACCTCGACACTGTCAGTAAGACAGCGTAGATATGCACTTACCAGGATTAAGCAAAGCAAATGGTGCCAAAACAATGACAATATGAAGTAACTGATGCTGTTTAAAAATTCAAAGGCTTCTATTGAACAGACAATGTGGCACACATATCACTGGGCCACAGATCCCTGCAGCCCACTGGTCTGACTGCTGGCTGCTCTCGTGCACATGCATAGTCTCTCTCTCTCTCTCTCTATACCCCCTCTCCTGCAACACATCAGGAGTGCTACACAGCCATGTAAATGCAGAGAAGATCACAGCACATTTCTTGCTCCTCACACATATAACTCAACATAGCGAGTCAAACACATATGCACAAAGAGGAACTAAAAATCACCCAACCGGAGCCAGAGACACATAGGCACCCCTCCCCTCACACGCATATATACACACACACACACACACACACACACACACACACACGCATACGCAGTCACTTGTCGAGTGGCTAATATCTTTCCAAGGTCAAACCTGACAAGGAATTCCAATGAGATTAAGTGTCATCAGTGCAGCTTTAGCCCTTTTCTGCTCATTGTTCTTGGAAATGGCATTAGAGCCACAGATGACCAAGGCCTTGGAGCAGTAAAACCTCTTCCCTTCCTGTGTGGTGGGTCGAGTTGATGCGTGAGGTATTTGATACGGGGCCTACATCGAAATGTAATAATGTTCTTACAAATATATCTCTGTCAGGGAGGGTTAGGCCTGTGTGTTGGCCTGCAGGTTCCGGGGTTCTATTAAATATCAGATGTCAGTCGATAAAGTTATTCAGTTCTGACTACGACAGCTTTTCATTTGATCTGCCTTCAAATATTTAAATTGTTTTCTATCAATTATTTCTTTACTTATTAAATTCATGAGTTTCTCTGATAAGGCTGCTAACGCTAAAACAGTTTCAGTCAGGAGTTTTAGGGTTCCAGCAAAAACAGAAGTTGGGACTATAACTGGAGTCTAAATTTCGATGCACTGAGCACATACTGTATCGAATCGACTTAAATCGCATGTCTGCACATCTCCACATATTTCCCTTCATCAGGCAGCGTTTCACTCGGGCAGATAATCTGTGTAAGTTTTGTTTGTGGACTCTTCTAGTGAAGCAGCAGCCTTGTCAGTGTGTCAGCCAGCATTTGGTGCGCTGCCTTTCACACTGAATTTGACACATAGTCCTTTGGTGGCAGCAATGAGCATTTTTTCATCTCCTCTCGAGTGCCAACTCGATGTCCAATTACACCCCAGCTACTAATTTAATTACAGTAGCAGAAGAAATGGGTTGATTCAATTCATTTCAATTAAGCCAGATTGGACCAGTCAGATCAAATTTCACTCATCTCAGGTACGAGCTGCCTGTCACATTTTATCTCAGTCTGCTGCGTTTGGATCGAGATAAGCAGGTCATGATATGATAACTGAAAATTTATGGTTGAGTTCACTGACGTCTGATGTAAAAACAGTTCACGGATCAGACGGAGTCAAACGCCTCCTAATCCCTGACTCTGTGATAAATGTGAGAGTGAAACACTCCACTTTCAGGGCAGGATCACAGCCAGTTGCCACTTAGTGGAGTCCCAGCTACAATAGTCATTATTTATGCATGATGTCCACGATTATGTATCAAATTGTGTGTGCATGTGTGTGTGTGTGTGTGTGTGTGTGTGTGTGTGTGTGTGTGTGTGTGTGTG
>NW_019476584.1:0-1282 GCF_002814215.2 Seriola lalandi dorsalis | reverse complement strand
TATTAATCCAGCAAATTTATCTTAGCAAATCATTAGGAAAGCTACTGAGCTTGAAAGCATCATAATAAGGCGGACAGAGGACATTGGGGTCAAGTGGTCAGTTTCTATTAAAAGCTGTTGCTATTACCAGCTAATGGATTAAAACAGGGACTTTGGGAGACTGATAATTTAATAAAGAGCAATTAAGGCTCATAGATTCATGTAAGTGCAGGTGAAACATTCTCTCAGTTCCTGCAAGAAATGAGATTTTGAAGTTGTGAGGTGTTACCTCTGACAATAGATTAGTCACCGGTGAGAGAGGACAGCAGCTGAGTTGAGGTGTTTCCAATATGTCTGTTCAGGCAACTGGAGATATATGTCTGACCTTATAATTTCCTTACTCTCTGGACAGGATTAATTATACAGCAAGAGAGAGCGTAATGAGGGTTTTCAAATCAATACTTATTGCTTTCCCCGACAACACAAAACAGAATGACTTTTCTTTCAAGAGATAACAAAGCTCAGGCGTTCTCCTATTCCACTCCGGCAAATCAATTTCTTCCAAATTTTTTCCAGGTCACAAGTTTATAGGAGCAATTTCCTGAAGTTTTTTATTTCTTGAATGCAGACAGGAAATGAGAAAGAGGGGATGGTTTTATTCAACAGTTTGCGGGTAGAGAGATTTATTTCCAAGGTACCTCACAAAAACAAAGGGATTGTAGGAGAGAAAGCTGTAACTATCAAGAGGCCTTGCAGCCCAGTGGAGGCCTTGACAAAAGCCTATCCTCCCAGACTGGCGGGGCTTTGATTATTCCCTCTGGTTCTTTTCTCCACTTGAATGCCCGAATCATTTTCCTCACCGTCACCAAACAATAACTCCACGGCCATGAAAAGGTGAATGAGGAAAATCATTAAAAAGGGGCCATTTAGATCTGACAAAGAGAAAACGATGTAAATGGCTTGGATTAAGGTTTTTCATAGAGTTACACATGCCTGTCTTATCAAAATGTGTCAATGTATGTAACATTTTTATGCAACAATGAGAAGTCTGAAAAAGAACTAAAAACGGGTGTTACAGATGGCATGGCAAGACAATTTACAGTTTTGAACAAAACGTCGACACCACAATCAACAACCAAATCTTGAAAAGACCTGATCATTGACATATTCTCTCACTCTCAGGGACAGAAAAATAACTGTATAAACTAACACTGCTACTAAAGCTATAACCTGCAGCAGCGACGGCCTCGGCAGCATTTACAGTGATGATGATCAAGCGATGTTAAAGGTCAACAGCAGAGAG
>NW_019476583.1:0-1282 GCF_002814215.2 Seriola lalandi dorsalis | reverse complement strand
AACAACAACTGTCCAATCACAGCTCAGAAAAAGTTTGGAGTGTGGCCTCTTTTTTTCTGTAACCTTTCAAAAACAATTACAAAAGAGAAAAGGGTTAGCTTACTTCCTACAATAGTAACTGGGTAATCAAATTAGTTTATGGGGTTACATGTTACATTTTAAAAACATTCCACTGTGTGGAAGCCATTCCCAAAAGCTTCCTTTGTGTTACCATGGTGGCACGAACACACACACTGGCCTCTCAGTTGAAAACTGTTGTGGATCCATTGTAAACCCCCCCCCCCGATAACGTAGTAGAAACAGCCAAAAGTCCAACCAGTTGACCAGTGGGCTAACTTCATTGCGCTCAGTCAGTCATGAACAGTCGCGAATGTAGTGCTGGCCCACGGTTGGTCCAGCCAAAAAGACTACCTTTCATGCAGCACATAAAACTCCAGAGCCGTTGTACAAGTTGTGGAGTCCAGGCCTGCTTCGCTTAGCCAGCCACCATGCTGCAGCTCAGGCAAGCAGTATCCGGAAGTGCGACACCTGTGGAAGTGTCTGGGCTAGGCTAACAGCTAACCCTACTAGATCTCCTGTCTATCCTTATGAGTTACGAGTTTTTTTTGTTACATTTGAAACTTTCATTTCATTTATATTCAATTATACGTTAGGAGTTTTATGGATTATAAGTGATTTGTTAAAAATACATAATAATTTGACAGATTTTTCCAGTTTATTCATAGACATGTCAGCACAAACTGTTGATAAGGTGTGTTAATGAAACCATGACGCTGTCCATGGTGCTGAAGTAACAGACGGATTTATACAAACTCTTCATTTGATATTAAAACGTATCTTAAATGTCTCTAGAGCAAATATCAAGAGCACCCAGGTCATTTTAAGAGACATGTTGCAGTGTTCAGAACGGCCTCGGTTTCCTGAAGTAGAGAAATAGCCGAGTCAAATTTCAATTGAGTCAAATGTTGCTTAGTGATCTTTCATTTCTATTTCTGTGGCAACCCGTTGGGATATATACGGTGGCGTAGCCGTCACTTCAACCATCGCTGCCTCAAGTACCTACTGTTTGGTACAGGAACTGCAAGGTCTCTGACTGTAAGACCTTCCATTGAACAGTAAGCACAGCGAAGAGGATCATCATCATCATCAGTGCTTCTCCCTGCTCCACAGTGCACCCACAAGGTCCTCAGCATTGTGAAGAGCTCCACCCACAACAGCCACAGCCAAAACACCCCCTCACCATCTGGCCGGAGGTAGTGGAGTACCAAGACCTCCTCTGCCA
>NW_019476582.1:0-1282 GCF_002814215.2 Seriola lalandi dorsalis | reverse complement strand
ACACACACACACACACACACACACACACACACACACATTTTAATTCTCCTTCACCTGACCTCAATTTCCACTTTGTGAAGGTAACCGGCCTGATTGGTGGCTGCCACGTTAATTACCTGTTGCCACGGTGATTTGTAGAGGGGGGTGATTAAAGGACTGAGCAGTGAAATAAAAATGTCAGCCTTTTTTATCCAGACGTTAATGATACAAGTGATGATTTAAAGAAAGACACAACAGGGTGAATCATTCAGGTGAGCAGAGGGACGAGCAGGTGAACACATCAAACGACACAGAGGAAGAAACAGGAAGTGAAAGGGACGGTTCAGCCATTACTAGAAGCTGTTATCATCATTTAGAAACATGTTGTTTGACAGTTCCACCACCCTGCACTGTGAAAATACAGTACAATAAATAATGTGTTCCTGCTGACTGTGGAGAGGAGCTGCAGCCGGAGGGACGATCACCTGATGGGTCACGTGACATGACGGTAACACATGAACTGACAGGTCTCTGTAGGACTCTCACTTTATCATGATTTAAAGACAAGCCTGCATCTCTGACCTGCTCCCATTAGGACTGATTATAATTCACTGTCTCCATGTTTACCTCCATGTTTACCTGTTGTTGTCACAGCTTCATTATAATAAACATGACTCCTGCACTAATTCAACACAGTCTCATCACATTCCCTGCTCTGCTGCTCTCACCTGCTCACAGACTCCAGTCACATCCACAACTGTGAACACTTCCTGCTCTTTCACATTAAAAGCCCTGGAGTCGCTCAAAAGGCACAACCCCTCCCTTTACTGGGAGACTTTTAATTTGAAAGAAGCTGGTTAATAGATGATCATAAATAACAGTGACAGCCTACAGTAACCTGGAGCGTGTTCTGTTGTTGGAGAACTAGACTCGTCTCCTCTCTGACAACTGCTGGACTGCCTCCGCCTGCACCTGATCCCACCCTGTAACTCCACCTGACTGCAGCACTGACACCCTCCACTGCCCCCACGTCTGTCTAATCAGCTCCCTCCAGGGCTTGTTTACACTGTGTGTGCCCTGTTGGCAGGTTGTGATTCCTAATTGGTGTTTTCCAACAACACAACCAGGTTCACAGACACACAAACAAACAGGAGGGGGGAGGGAGGCTCAGCTGACTGGGATAGAGTCAAACTCTCAAATACAAAGGTAAAAGAGCAGAGAGTGGATGTGATGAATGTGATGAATGTGATGAATGTGATGAATGTGATGAATGTGATGAATGTGATGAATGATGAATGTGATG
>NW_019476581.1:0-1282 GCF_002814215.2 Seriola lalandi dorsalis | reverse complement strand
TGTGCGTGGTTTAACTTAATGACCTTTACAGTCAGTTTTTTGTTCGGGAGGATTTTACTGTGAAACAAGGAAAAAAATCTCTCTCTCTTTCTCGCTCTCTCTCTCTCTCTCTCTCTCTCTCTCTCTCATATACATTGATTGAGGAATGACATGGTGGAGGAGGTGTGGGTGGATAAAAGAGGGGAAGATGGACATTAAATTTTTCCACCAAAAAAAACCCAAACAGTTGTAACTGCTATAAAACTGCACTTTGCATTTCTGACACTTCAATCATCGTCTAAATCATTCATCAAGAAAAAGTCTTTGTGCCAGTTCCATCCTTCTGAATGGGAGGATTTGCTGCTTTTCTTTGTTTAATATTATTAGAAACTGAATAACTGTCTTCTCATAGTTTGGATTAATATTTAAGGTTGCATGCAAAGTTTTTATCCTCCACTTTTTCCAATATTGAAAGATCTTGAAATTAAAGGAAAAGGAGGTGGAGTTACACTTTCATCAGTTCAGTGCAATTTTTATACATCTAAAAATAAACACTGGAAGTTGATCAAAAGAAATAAAGAAAATAACTTTTTATCGAGACTGGAATAAAATGGCAATACAGATTTTAAGACTTTGTTGTTGAATTTTTCAAGCAACTAGGGGACTTCATGACAATATGTCATAACTTTGGTGTTAATTAATGCAGCTGAATGCTTCATAACAGCATGTGGGGGAGGGGCGGTTGTTTTTAGGTTTATCTGGGCAATAAAGAACATGAAAAAATTTGAAAATAAAACTTTCTCTCATAGATTACTCCAGTTGAGATCGAGCTCTTTCATTTTCATGAGAGATACAGAGTAAAAAACAGTTACAGTCACACAACCACACACAATGAACAACAAACATAAAGTGACAGCAACAAATGGCATCATTACAAAAGACATAAAAAAAAATATACAGTAAAGCTTTAAAATTTCCAAAGGCAGTGAAGAACGTAGCTTAAATTTCCTTTTTTAAAGGCTGTCTCGCTGCCTGTTCTGAAACCAGCATGACACCATGAACCACCATTAGTCAGCAGGACAAATACACAACCCACGTCTCCTTCTGCAGATCTGACCTGCTGAGAGGTTTCATCTAGTACACCTTGCGGGACGACTGTGAATGTATTTGTTTTTAGTACGGGGCAACCCCAGCAACAAAGGGCAGCTTTTGGTGGCTCTGCAGCTCTGTAGGTCAAGCATGGCACTAACAGGTTCAGTGTTGAGTCCACACCGTCACCAGGAGAAGTGTTAAAGAAATATAA
>NW_019476580.1:0-1282 GCF_002814215.2 Seriola lalandi dorsalis | reverse complement strand
ATATAGAACCTAGACCTGCTTTATAATCAAACAACACATGGACATCTACTTTTATACTATATGGGACCTTTAACAATCACCAATGTTCAGATCAATCATGTATCAGCAAGCAAATCTTGCTGTAATGTTCTCACCTGAATATTGTTTAAAGACAAAATTGAAACCTGTCCTTTAACTTGTTATTAACTGGAATCAAGTCTTGTCTTACTTTACACTGTATATTCATCGTAAAGCTTCAGGATAAATGCAATTTTTTTTGTAAAATTAAATCTATTTTTAGATACTCTTTCCAATGACTTTGTTGATAATGTCACTGCTTCTAAAAAATTCTGAACATGTCTTAATTTCTTGTTGGAGTACTATAACAATGTTATGTACTTAAAGTGGATGCTTGTCAGGAAAAGTTCAGCAGAACTTGTTTAAAGTGTCTTCATTTATCTGGTGAGGCCCCCGAGCTGAACGGGGGCTTAATGAGAAAGTATTATCTTAATACGGATGTTACAAGTAATGATCTGTAAGTATACGAGGAGGGAACGAGAAGAAAGAGAGGAGGTTCGGTTCAGATGAAGGAGCAGAGGAGAGAGACAGGACGGAAGAAGAGATGAAAGTGCAGACCATCTGCCTTCAACGTTTTTCTCCCCTCCTTTCATCCCCTAACATTTTTCTCCATCTGGCCTGTTGCACCTCACCTGGTGTTCCTCATCAGGATCATCATTAGAGCGAAAACCTCCTCCGCTCCTGTCTAACACTGCTTCCCTCCAGGGTTGGTCAGCCTTGTGTTTTGTCTCCAGCAGGAGAGAAACACCTGCAGCCAGGTAAGCCCCACGAGGCTGTGTGTCCTTATCTCGCTCTTGTCAGTACTCACAGCCTCTGTAATCACCACATCAGTTATTCAGCGCTCTGTATGAATCACCAGAGACCCGGGGAGGGAGGAAAATAAAACACCTGCTCTCTCTGTCTCCGTCTCTCTCTCCTCTGCTCCTGCAGCTTCCTGCTGAGATACAAGGGGAACTGCCGGGAGGAACCATTCACAATCGTGTGTTTGCGAATCGAAAGTCCCACCAGAGCTGATTTCTGCATCTGTTGAGTGGGTTTTTGTGCTTTCAAGGTCCTGTGTGCTGTTTTTTTTTACTGCAGCTAAACACTACCAGAACTGTGAAAAAAAACTCTCTCTGAAACTGCCTGTTCCATAAAAGCTGATCAAATGTGATACACACATAGAAAAAAAACAAACTAATAAGTAAAGGTTTCAGTTTTATGAACAGATGCTTTTAGCATAGGA
>NW_019476579.1:0-1282 GCF_002814215.2 Seriola lalandi dorsalis | reverse complement strand
CTTTGTTACTGTGTGTACATGTGAAGTAAAAAAACATAAGATATATCCCCACACACACACACACACACACACACACACACACACACACACACACACACACACATATATATATAATCTGCGAAAAATTCAGGTAGAAGTAGCACGTTATTGTTGACAAAAGAGCTATAACATTAAGTTCTTGCTCAAATGTGGTTAGAAGGTAACTTTAGAGTAAGAGCTGCCACACGATCAACAGAGGAATTCTACAGCTGCATGTCTGTAACTTACGTAAGTTCCAGTCAGACAGCGTATCATCGTCATCGTCCTCATCTTCATCAATGTCCTCCCCCTCCTCGCCCTCCCCTCCTTCGTGCTGCAGAGTGACGGTGCGGGACTTATGAAAGCGAGGTTTGATATCTTGCTCACTGTCTGGAATCGCCTCATCCTCTTCAACGTCGCCCTGTAAGACAACAGAGAGAGAGGTGAATGTAGAATGGACAGAGGTGAACAGCATGAGACAAGAAGAGAAAGCAGAATGTTGATGTGTTTGTATTTATATGAAGCTGGGTACATTTGTTTTGTCCGGGGGTGGCTAACCTTTAGAAGGATGATGTCAATCTCGGAGTATTTCATTCCATTCACCAAGATAGGAATCAGTCTGAAACAGAAACAGACAATCACATTATTAATGAGATCATCCTCTTGTCATTACCTTAACTCAGCCTCATTGGCATGTGAGCACTTACTGGACCAAGTGGCCAGAGAGGGCCTCTTTGCAGATGGGCTGTTCAGCCAGAGTCAGCCAGAACTCACAGGCCTCCAGAGCAACATTCTCATCTGGGTCTTGGGTGCGCTGCAACATGTACTGGTGAAAAACAACAAGAGGTGATGATGAGGTGGAGGTGGAGGAGGAGGAGGAAGGTAAAGCCAAATGTTGTCTGTTTAAGGTGGTGTGTTGGATCCAGTCACGCCCTCACCTGGATGATGCTGTGCATGTGTGGGATGAGCCGGTCAATGCGGACTTCCAGCAGCATGACAAGAGCCCTGCACACGTTCTTCCGCACCTCACTGTCCTCGTCACCAGCCAGTGCAAACAGACTCTGGATAGGAAGGGGACAAGGAGAGAAGGACAGAGGATGGGAGGGGATGGGTGGCAGAGAAAAGGGAAGGGCAGGGGAGAAAATGTTATCAACTTCCAAACATGCACTATATTGTGTTGTGCTTTGCCACATTCACAGTACATATTTACATTGTGTTTTGTGAACTGCATTAGCTACATTACTTTTGTTTGACAAAAAAAAAA
>NW_019476578.1:0-1282 GCF_002814215.2 Seriola lalandi dorsalis | reverse complement strand
TATACTTTCATTTTCCTCTGTGTTGAATTTCCTCCTGAGCTGTCTGGTTTTAGCTCTCCACCTGCTGTTTTGCTTTCAAAGGTCAATTTTCTTCTTTTTTCTTTTTTTTAACCTTCCTCCTCTTCACCCCCTCCTCCTTACATGCGCCCTGTGAACTTTGTCCTCCCTCCCTCAGTCCCCAACAGTGACCAAAGTGCAATTTAAAAACAATAAATAAATGTGAAGGGATGTTGCTGTGGCAAACAAAGCTGCGAAGGCAAACAGATAACCTCTGAGCGCAGACTTAGAAGACAAAGAAAACATAACAGAAAAGTTGTGAGATGCAGATATTTCTGATTTCACACTGAAAGTGACTTTTGGGGGAAACAAAATCATCCTTTTGTTTGAATTGTAGATATTTCCAAACTTGAATTTTGAAGCATTTGGTTAAAACAGTCAATTGTAGGCCAAGTTTAACACAATAAAGGCACCGACCAACATTAGATTAACTGAACAGAAACATGGCTTCACCTGTGATATGCGCCACTTGAGAGTGCTGTTGTGTCATCTATACATCAGAGCAGCCCAGTCTGGGAATGTATCTCTGTACCACAGTCACCTAATGTTGTGGGCTATTACATCATTATTATTTTTTATTGTTTTAAAATCAGTATCCTCTTTTAAATTACTTTTTCTTTTTATTTGTTTTTTGTTTCTTTGCATGTATGTGTTTTTATGCTTGTATACAGTTTGCTAAAAAAAAAAACAAACTCAAATTCCTGCATAAGTAAAAGTACAGAAGTATTATCACAAAATACTTAAAGTATCAAACCCAAAACTGTGATTTGTATATTATTACATAAGATATTAAATTATTAATATTGAACATTAATGTGAAAATTGCATTGTATTTTTATTTTTTCTTGCTGGTTGAGCTGGAGCTAGTTTAAACTTTTTTATGTTTGGTTAGATATTCAAAACCATATTAAAATGAAGCCATGTGAAATCAATGTATCTTTAGTGGAGCTGCAAACAATTCTTAGACATCAGAAATGTAACCCCAAATAGACACTGATTTATTATGAGAGTACACAAGCCAAAACGCTTGGGGACCTCTGGCTCAATATTTAACAATGTGTTGTATTTCATAAGCTTGTATGTTTGCATGGAAAAATCTTTATATGAAACATGAATAGCAATTATATCTGTCAAATAAACGTAGTGGAGTAAAAAGTGCTGTACAACACTTGAGTAAGTTACTTTCCACCACTGGTAAAATATTTTATGGTTTACTATTCTCACT
>NW_019476577.1:0-1282 GCF_002814215.2 Seriola lalandi dorsalis | reverse complement strand
GTACAAGTTACTGCATCATTCAGGAGGGAGACACTCGTCATGAGAAATACTAAAATACCATTAAAGAAATCACTTATTTCATTGTGATTGATGTTATATGCCATAAAGGTAGTCAAACAGCTGTGAATTTTAAAAATGATGTGATAATGGACTAAAAGAACAATCCTTGGTGGTTGTACAGCAGCAATGTGACATCATGAAGGTGGATCAGTGTTCATCTGCGTCATCAAAGGCCACGCCAGTCGCCTGCAGCTTTCTGCAGAAAAGACGAACAGTTGCTGCTTTACATTCACAGTGAATCATGTGGATACCGACAGAAGTTCATGAGAGATACACTTTACTTTTTAGCTCCTGGGTTGATGAGTGAAGCCCCTGGAAGCCGTCTCTTCACAGTCACTGACGGAGCACTCTGATGCTGCCGCGGCTCAAACTCTGAAGAAAGAAATCATCATCATCGCTGTAAGATGCTGAACAACTCCATAAGCAGTTCACCATATTTACAATATGGCACTGAAGATCCTGGATTCTGATTGGTTGGAAGGTGTGAATCCCGACGTCTTAGTTAAGTGCTGTTAAGTGCTGGGCCACCATGTGCTCCTCTGCATTGATTCCCCTCCTCTCTGAACTCTACTGGAGGATGAACCGTTCTTCCTAAAGATATTCCCTCATTTGTTGTTGTGATGATGATGGTGCAGAGCGCTGTCCAACACATCTGTCCAAAATCTCCCACAAATGTTTAACTGGGTTGAGATGTGGTGACTGTGAAGGTCACAGCATATGATCCACATCAATTTCATACTCGGCTATTCATAAGAATTGGACTTCTACGGAGGCCCGAGCTAATGTTGCCTGTTTCAATCAGAGACTCGGCCAGTTTGAGATAAATAAGAACTTTTTTGAACAGTTACACCATACATCATACAGCTGTGCTTCCCAGTACACACCCATGCTAACTAGCTGTAGCTGCAGTGTTGGACCACTGAATAAGTTTTAAAAACACACATTTACTAACCGGAGGATCTCATTCAGAGATTCAACTAAACATACCTGTTGGACGCCATTGGTGATTTTTCATTGGACTGACTGGCAGAGGTCTAACTGGAGGGAAGGACAAAACACACTGAGCATTGATTTCAAAGTGACAGCTGGTTACATAAATGCATAAGTTCCTATAAACTCAAACCCCACACTCTCTGTGAAACAACTGCAATAAGTCACAGAAACAAAGTACATTTACTGTCCAGCTGAGAGAGGGTGTTGGCCATCCTGAACAACAGCTCCC
>NW_019476576.1:0-1283 GCF_002814215.2 Seriola lalandi dorsalis | reverse complement strand
TGATTAGCACTGTCGCCTCACAGCAAGAAGGCTCTGAGTTCGAACCCTGGTTTCAGCCGGGGCCTTTCTGTGTGGAGTTTGCATGTTCTCCTTGTGCCTGTGTGGGTTTCCTCAGGTACTCCAGTTTCCTCCCACAGTCCAAAGACATGCAGCGACTCTGAATTGCCCGTAGGGGTGGAAGTGAGCATGAATGGTTGTTTGTCTTGCGATAGAGCAGGGACCTGTACAGTGTACCCCGCCTCTCGCCCAGTGTAACCTGGGATTAGCTCCAGCCCCACCACGTCCTTATTTTTGCTTTTTGGTACTCTGCACCCAGCTATACGTAATGGGGTTGAGCGTGCCGATTCATTACTTTTCACTTTACTTTTTCATTGCTTCACAAACAAAATTGTTTAGCAGTGGAGGATATCAGATATAACCTTGACAATTAAACCTAATCTCCATGTCAAAATAACACTAGAGGTACTGTAAGTGAGATGATATGTTTCAACAATTTGGCTGAACCCCTTCAGACCAGCAACCTGGTGGAAACATTACAGTATATATATCATTGCTGCCAGAGTAAGAGGAGGTGATCAAAGCCGTGCCCTGCGGTAAAAGATGATGGATGGCTTGTTATTATACTGCACACCCAACTGCTGCACAACTCTTATTTCAGGAAAATGAAACAAGGAGCTATGCAACGAGTGGTACTTTGAGTACGCCACGATACATTTTTTATAATCTGTTTTTACCTTCATGCATAAACTAGAGTCTTTTATAGTCAAGTGCTCTCCTGAGTCTGATAGGGTAGCTCAATTTGAGCAATTTCAGACCACGTGAAGAGTGCAAACAATACAGTGAAGCAGTAATTACAGTGATGGGGGGAGCAGCTCCAGCTCGCTCCACAGGCTCCGGGCTGGAAGGTGGCTGTTTCTCAGTGTTATGTTTCTCAGTTATGTGGTTTGGATATGGAACCATATCAGGCTGAACAATAACGGGTTGTTCCCTTTGCTCTCTTTAACATAGGGGAGACTCGGGAAAGAGTGGGAAAGGCGTCTTTCCAGTTCGTCTGTATATTTATCAGCTGGGATAAATGGAGGTGAAATGTCTGGCGGCCAGCCAGCGGACAGGACAATACCTTCTGCAGTCAATGACATCTCCAGTGTTTGTTACAATCAAGTCATCAAAATTTCATAACCCGAGTGCCTCTTTGTGCCACGCAGAGCAACATGCAAGCACACACACATCAGCGGAGAAGCAATTTTTGCTGCTGAACATGAGAGGGGAAAAAAAAAAAAAAC
>NW_019476575.1:0-1283 GCF_002814215.2 Seriola lalandi dorsalis | reverse complement strand
CATTCTTTCACTTTCTGCAAATCAAATGCTCTTTTTCTTATGGTTTCAATGCACTTTGATATTCAGTGGATGCAAAGGCAAGCTTCACTGTGGGCCTTTCGAGCAGGAGGGAGACTCTCATGGGCACCGAGCCGAGTCTCAAGGTCCAACGCTTTGTTTCTGCATCCGCACATACGACCCCTGATGGCGTAATGTATGCCAAGCTTTTTAAACAGCACATTCATCACCTCTCCCCTCCTCCCACGACCTCTCATTCTGCCAACCACCTCAAATGAACTGAGATAGAGCCAGTGAATAAAACCGCGGCCACCTGCATTAATTGGTAGCACTCACTTCAAAGGAGTGATTAATGATTTCATCAAGTGTACATCAGTGCAGATCATAGACTGATATGAGTAAGCAAGGGGAACACTGGAACATCTATGCAAATTCTATTCATCATGGAAGAACTCTTCATTTCAGGTATTACAATGGGCTGTTGTCGTTGAGAACGAAGGCAGGCTGAGCTCGGCACCGTGGCACTAAAATATCAGAGGGAAAGCTTTAGCTGTAGGGTTTCTTGGATTTTATAAGTTAATTTAAATTCTCACCTTCCATTTCTGATCAGGCCTCGGTCTCTTTGGAACGTAACTGGTAGAGAAAAGAGGGAGGACAGAGAAAACGAATGAAACTTCAATTATTTTGTCTAAAAATTGTGCACCACCACCATCACTTTGAATGACTGATACATTATTACTGTCAGACTGTGGGCAGATAATTACTGTGATATTTTAAAGCATAATGCACAATGTAAAGACTTACCTGCACGAGTAAAGGTGAAGGACTGAACTGCAATTCAAACAGACAGGGAAAGTGTTCTTATCAAAGGGTAGATAACGTGTCATGAATCACAAGTAAAAAGATGCATCCATATTCTCTTGATCAAAAACAAAAAATAAAAAAATAAAGCATGAAATCAGGTGTGAAAATATGGATGAAGTCCTTTCATTTCTGCTTTGTTTGCTCATCTATCAGCACTGAATGTCAGCACTGGTCAGGTCTTGATGGAACGTGGGGAGGTAATGCATCAAACCACTGCATTCCAGCATCTTTTGGAAATTACACTGAATGACCTGAGGGGTAAAGTTCATATGAAGGTGACACCGTTGACCCCTTTGCCCTGGGGCAACTTCATCTTCATCTTCTTCTTCATCATCATCATCATCATCATCATCATCATCATCATCATCATCATCGTCATCATCATCATCGTCATCATCATTTTATAGCTTATATTTATTTCT
>NW_019476574.1:0-1283 GCF_002814215.2 Seriola lalandi dorsalis | reverse complement strand
ATAGCTGTTAGCTTTATGAGTTGACATGTTTGAGAAAGTGCCTGAATCTTGATCCACATGTCCTGATCATGAGGATGATGAGCTCCATACACGTCCCCGTCCCTGTCTCTGGCATCATTTTTGTTCCTGATCTACTCTTTTAATACACTTCTCCACAGTATACCATTACATTACATACGATACAATATCTGTCTGTGTGTAAATCAGGCACGTACAGTCCAGTGTGGCCGCATTTATATTCATATGAATCAACATGTCACAAACATACTGTGTGGTATTGTTTAACGGGGTCATCTGAGGTTGTCACATGATCAGGAAGAAGGATGAGTAACTCCTTTCATTGTTGGGACCACAAGATTTTGGTAACTCAATATAAGAGCCTGTGGGCATTAACAATCTGAATCACTGATATAAAATGAATCACAGAACAGAGAACCATAGTAATGAGAGCAGAGCTTGGCATACCAGTAGGATACAGAGCGCTCTGCGGTTGACTCAGCCCTCTAAGGGGTGATGGCATCACTGTCTGAATAATGAAAATCTGAAGCCCCCAAGTGCTCAGTATACCTTACACTCTCTCAGGCACAATGCAGCTTGGTCTCTGACTCATGTGAGTCATTCTGATGTCTATAGAGGAAACACTGTGTGTTGTGTTTAAATCAATGAGGAAGGGCGAATAACAGCTGAATCATTAGGGTTATACAAACCATGTGACTCATTCGCTTAAGTCCATAGAGCAGCTTCTGTATATCAGATCCTAAAGCATGATCTTACAGTCAGGTCTCATAGTGTGACAGTTTTGTAATTAGTCCGTAAATTAGTGTGTCCCTAAATAATGAGGGAGAATAAAGGATCCAGGATCCATGTGACCGCATGCAGCATGTGTTAGTGTAATAGCATGTCTGGTGCTTTGAGCTGTATCTCTTTCATAGGGATGTGAGAGTATTGTATGACAAAGCCTTAGGCCACTGTCTTAAAGATGATGAAAATCCGATCATTAAGTGTTGACAAAAGGAGCTACCTTGACATCCATGGAGCAACATGGTTATTGGGAGAGTGTTTGAATTGGATGATGGATGTAAATCAAACTCCAGCGTGTGACTGCAGGGCCTCTATCTGATTTGAAGGTCACCTGAAGCTCTCACCTTGGAGTCCTTCTTTGTGGGACACACACACACACATATACACACCACACCCACACACCCACACCCACACAAACACACACACACACACACCCACACACACACACACACACACACACACACACACACACACACACACAC
>NW_019476573.1:0-1283 GCF_002814215.2 Seriola lalandi dorsalis | reverse complement strand
GATTATTTTTGGGATTAAATTAATAATTGTTTAGTCTAAACAATGAAATCACATCCATCACATTTTCCATTCAACCCACAGGCCAAAAACTAAAAACAATATAAACAATAACAGAAAAGCGGCAACTTATTACAAATGAGAGGCTTGGATTGTTTTACACATTGAATAGCTTAAATGACTAATCACTTATCAGAGGAGCTGCAGATTTATTTTCTCTCGATTGACTAAGTGATTAGTTGACAAATTTAGTACAGGTATTATCCCTTCGTAGTATTTCACACTATTGCAGTGTGCTGAATTGTGTGTTTTGTCAGCACATCCTAAAGCATTGAATGTCAACTGTACTCACACAGCTGTTGTGAAATTACATGGATATGAATAGAGCTTTCTGTTAATGCGATGAGACATACATGTCTGGCAAGCTGTAAATACAGGTGGCAAAGGTAAGGCAAGAGGTACAAATTTATAATAAAAAAACATAATCTACTGACAATGGATAAAAACATTAAGGACTGTGCTGAGCTGAATGATTTGAGGAAGATATCTGATGACTGATTGTTCTTCTGGCCAGAACTGTGATTTAAACTGTGCTTGTTTTCTATAAATGAACATGTTCTGTCTGACAATGTGAAAGTTGGTTTAATGATGACTAGTGACCTACTTTATAGCCCTGAATAATGGAGGTGCTGATTCAGAGTGGTTAGTTAAAACTGAGTAATATTAGCCTTATCTGTCAATTTCCTCTTACTTGTAACTTGTAAGTTGACATTTTGCCAATTTTTCTTTTTCTTTTAAAGAAGAAAAAAAAGCTCCTAAACAACAAGCAGTTTGATAAACTTGTATGTTATCATGCAGATTAACAGTCTGGCCTGGAGTTTAAATAATTGTATGGGAATTTGTTGCAACACACCTGTGCAATATGCAGTGCCATGCATAAAATTAGAAATGACACATTTCTTTCAACAAGATTCCTTTTTTATTTCTTTCTTTTACAATTTCAAAATAACAAAAGGAAAATTGGCCTGAAGCAAAGTTTGGGCTTCCTGCATGGTCAGTACTCAGTAACACCCCCTATGTTGAGTATCACAGCCTGGAAACACTTTCTGTAGCAACTCAGAGTCTTTCAGTTCTTGTTTAGGGGATTTTTTTCTTCCTTGCCAAAGGGTTCTAGCTCTGTGAGATTCTTGGGCCGTCTTGCATGCACGGCTCTTTTGAAGTCCATCCACAGATTTTTGATGAAGTTTAGGTCGGGGACTATGAGGATCATGGCAAAGCCTTAGGCT
>NW_019476572.1:0-1283 GCF_002814215.2 Seriola lalandi dorsalis | reverse complement strand
ACAGGGCTGTTTGGCTGAGCCTCACACTTTGACATCAGTTCTGTGCAACATTAACCTTTCCTCCTGTTCCTAATGTTTTCAGCCCCTGTGGACAAACAAGAAAATTAGAGTGGGCATGGGAAAGGAAGCCAGGCCAATAAGGACACGTACAGTGGTTGTAGTGGTGAGGGGAGATCTATGAGGAAAGTGAGGGGCAGTGGGGGTGGAGAGGGATGTGCTGCTGATCTGATCCATAACCTGTGGCATGTTGAATGTTAAAATACCACATCTGCCCCTCAGATGGAAATCCCTCCTCTCCTCCCACTCTCCTCCCACAGTTAAATGATTTAACATTTGTGCCAGGGCTGAGTGCTTCTTAAAGGAACATACAAGTGCTGATCTTCTTGACACACATCTTTACATATTAACTGGATGTTATCCCTGAGCTAATTCCTGTTGCACTGCTTTCTTGGTATATTTTGAGCCATCACTTGTGTCGCATTAGCTGTAAAAGCAAAGCTTTCTCAGCTATATGAACATTCAATAAACTGGTCATTTTTTTTCATTTTGTACCACCAGCAAAGCGTAAGCTGATAGTGATTTTGAACACTTGGAAAATAAATAACAGAAAACACGATTACACAGGACACAACCTCTGTGATAAACACCTGTTTATGGGTGTGGATGCTTCATCCTAAATAGCTACAATACACAAGTTAGTCATATTTAGCTGAATGCTAGTTACAGTAAATGTAATGTGGAAAGGTTCAAAATGGTTAACAACTCAGGAAAATATATACCAAACACAAGGAAATCACAAACTATGGCCACAAAAACCACTGAGCTGAATGAACACTTCTGAAAGTGTCAACAGAAACCAGTTACGGTAAGTTTTAACAAACTGGTATTTACTCAAGAGCTACCGTACAGTGTAATATGATGATAATTCTGTTTTTATTCAATAGTATCACTCAAAATCAATGTCAACTTATGTTTCTCTGTTTGTAAAACATAAATGCAATTTCAATGACTGGGTTCTGCCTGGATTGATGAATTGATTTATGCATGAAGGGATAAAACAAAAGTTTGGAGCCATTTAATTTAACTCTGATTAAACAGTCCCCATTTAACTAGAAACTCTGGAAGTAAGCAAAACCCATCACTTACTGCTATGATGAGTTGAGGGATTTGATTTGATTTGATTCTGTAAAAGAAGATGCCAATATTTTCCACATCTAATGTTACTGTATTCTCTGAACAGTGTTTGTCAGGTTTTGAAAGCGACAGCAGCTTACCATTTGCAT
>NW_019476571.1:0-1283 GCF_002814215.2 Seriola lalandi dorsalis | reverse complement strand
CTAACTGCATATAGATGCTAGTTAATGGGTTAATTTACAGGCACAGGTGGTTTAAAATGCAGCCAGGCAAATTCTCCACAGCATCTCAAATATATCATCTGAAACAGTGGCATGTCGTCAGGACCAGCAAGGCAAGCAGCACTTGATCAGTTAAAGCTAAAAATAGACATTAATTAGAATGTGGAAGTGATATGTCTCCTTACACCTTAGAACAGCGGTCTGTCCCATAAAGGATCTAATATGGCCTGTTTGCATTCATCATGTAATTTACTGCCCTCTAGTGGCAGCAGTAGGCTATTGTCTCTGGAAGCTAACTTCACTACCAGCTGTTGCATTTATCATTTTTCCGTCATTTTCATGGGTGTGTCCCGTTGACAAAGTCTTGGGCTTGACAAGAAGAGGGGGGAGCAGCATGTATTTAGATGTTTGCGCATGTGCATTGAGGATAATCCTGGTGACTGGCTATAGCTAGCCACAGACAAGTGTGGTAGCTGCCCTTGACTCAGCTGCCACCGTTCTGAGATCAGTAATGATATTGCACACATTATTATGTATGAAAACTGTACTGGTGCATTAGAAAAACAGTCTTTTCCTAAGCGTTAAGAGGCAGCAGCAGCAAATAAATTAGCACATTACACTGAGATTAATCATCTCAAATTGTTATAAGTGGTCGTAATACTTTTTGGTTATCACACTAATATCTTTTCATTTCTGTTAATCAAGGTGTAGGCTTCTCTGTGCAAGATCTGCAGTTAGTTTGAGAAGTTTGCGACAGCATATTAAGGCAGGAAAATACAGGATTTTGCATTGTCACTGGAGCGTGTCATTATCAATTAATGGGAAATATTTCGAAGATTACCATAAAGGTGAAATTTTACTTCTATACTGGATATCTGAAATGTTTACTGTCAGTTCAACTGAATAATCCCAATACTTCGTCAACCAAGAAGGAGTGCAGAAAGGTGGAGATGTCCAGGCGGAGTGCAGCAAAATGCAGGAGAGAGACAGTCAGTGCAGGAAACACAGGCAGCACAAAATCATGAGATAGAGAGATTTTCTACTGCTAGTGTCATGAAAAGGTGTGTTTTTTTTACTCTGGTCCATTTGCTGGTGTAGTAAACTGTTGAGTCGTACGTCAAGATGGTGATTTGTGGACGGAACAATATGACACAACCAGTTCAAGATTTAGATTCTTACTCTGTGCTGAGGCGTATTCTGCTAAACCCCTTGAAATTAAAGGTTTTATTCAAGTGACCTTGAAAACCCACCCTCTGTTAGGTATC